>NW_028257370.1:302963-605926 GCF_982258835.1 Parasteatoda tepidariorum
AATTTAAAAATTATAGGTCAATATTAAGGTCCGATACCGTGCCGTTAGTTAACATAGAAAAATGTCTTTGAATTTTTAAAGCATTTTAGAACGCTTATTTCCTCATTTTAAGCTTCTCAGAACACTTTATTTCGCATAGGCATACATAGTAAACTTTAGGGTCACTCTGTGTACCCCCTTAATTGACCTATAATTATTTCCTGTGGTAGGGTACACTATAACCCTGTAATATAATACATGGTCCAATTTAAAAATTATAGGTCAATATTAAGGTCCGATACCGTGCCGTTAGTTAACATAGAAAAGTGTCTTCGTATTTCCTTGTTTTAATGCACTATTTAAAATATACATAGTGTACCCCCTAATTGACCTATAATTATTTCCTGTGGTAGGGTACACTATTACCCTGTAATATAATACGTGGTCCTATTTAAAAATTATAGGTCAATATTAAGGTCCTATACCGTGCCGTTAGTTAACATAGAAAAATGTCTTTGAATTTTTAAAGCATTTTAGAACGCTTATTTCCTCATTTTAAGCTTCTCAGAACACTTTATTTCGCATAGGCATACATAGTAAACTTTAGGGTCACTCTGTGTACCCCCTAATTGACCTATAATTATTTCCTGTGGTAGGGTACACTATAACCCTGTAATATAATACGTGGTCCAATTTAAAAATTATAGGTCAATATTAAGGTTCGATACCGTGCCGTTAGTTAACATAGAAAAGTGTCTTCGTATTTCCTTGTTTTAATGCACTATTTAAAATATACATAGTGTACCCCCTAATTGACCTATAATTATTTCCTGTGGTAGGGTACACTATTACCCTGTAATATAATACCTGGTCCAATTTAAATATTATGGGTCAATATTAAGGTCTGATATTGCGCCTTGCGTTAGTTAACCATTGAAAGATGTCTTTGAATTTTTAAAGCATTTTAGAACGCTTATTTCTTCATTTTAAGCATCTCAGAACACTCTATTTCGCATAGGCATACATAGTAAAATTTAGGGACACGCTGTGTACCCCCTAAATGACCTATAATTATTTCCTGTGGTAGGGTACACTATTACCCTGTAATATAATACGTGGTACAATTTAAAAATTATAGGTCAATATTAAGGTCCGATACCGTGCCGTTAGTTAACATAGAAAAGTGTCTTCGTGTTTCCTTGTTTTAAAGCACTATTTAAAATATACATAGTGTACCCCCTAAATGACCTATAATTATTTCCTGTGGTAGGGTACACTATTACCCTGTAATATAATAGGTGGTCCAATTTAAAAATTATAGGTCAATATTAAGGTCCGATACCGTGCCGTTAGTTAACATAGAAAAATGTCTTTGAATTTTTAAAGCATTTTAGAATGCTTATTTCCTCATTTTAAGCTTTTCAGAACACTTTATTTCGCATAGGCATACATAGTAAACTTTAGGGTCACTCTGTGTACCCCCTAATTGACCTATAATTATTTCCTGTGGTAGGGTACACTATAACCCTGTAATATAATACGTGGTCCAATTTAAAAATTATAGGTCAATATTAAGGTTCGATACCGTGCCGTTAGTTAACATAGAAAAGTGTATTCGTATTCCCTTGTTTTAATGCACTATTTAAAATATACATAGTGTACCCCCTAATTGACCTATAATTATTTCCTGTGGTAGGGTACACTATTACCCTGTAATATAATACCTGGTCCAATTTAAATATTATAGGTCAATATTAAGGTCCGATACCCTTCCGTTAGTTAACATAGAAAAATGTCTTTGAATTTTTAAAGCATTTTAGAACGCTTATTTCCTCATTTTAAGCTTCTCAGAACACTTTATTTCGCATAGGCATACATAGTAAACTTTAGGGTCACGCTGTGTACCCCCTAATTGACCTATAATTATTTTACGGGGTAGGGTACACTATAACCCTGTAATATAATAGGTGGTTCAATTTAAAAATTTTAGGTTAATATTAAGGACCGATACCGTGCCGTTAGTTAACATAGAAAAGTGTCTTCGTATTTCCTTGTTTTAATGCACTATTTAAAATATACATAGTGTACCCCCTAATTGACCTATAATTATTTCCTGTGGTAGGGTACACTATTACCCTGTAATATAATACCTGGTCCAATTTAAATATTATGGGTCAATATTAAGGTCTGATATTGCGCCTTGCGTTAGTTAACCATTGAAAGATGTCTTTGAATTTTTAAAGCATTTTAGAACGCTTATTTCTTCATTTTAAGCATCTCAGAACACTCTATTTCGTATAGGCATACATAGTAAAATTTAGGGACACGCTGTGTACCCCCTAAATGACCTATAATTATTTCCTGTGGTAGGGTACACTATTACCCTGTAATATAATACGTGGTCCAATTTAAAAATTATAGGTCAATATTAAGGTCCGATACCGTGCCGTTAGCTAACATAGAAAAATGTTTTTGAATTTTTAAAGCATTTTAGAACGCTTATTTCCTCATTTTAAGTTTCTCAGAACACTTTATTTCGCATAGGCATACATAGTAAACTTTAGGGTCACGCTGTGCACCACCTAAATGACCTATAATTATTTCCTGTGGTAAGGTACACTATTACCCTGTAATATAATACGTGGTACAATTTAAAAATTATAGGTCAATATTAAGGTCCGATACCGTGCCGTTAGTTAACATAGAAAAGTGTCTTCGTGTTTCCTTGTTTTAATGCACTATTTAAAATATACATAGTGTACCCCCTAAATGACCTATAATTATTTCCTGTGGTAGGGTACACTATTACCCTGTAATATAATAGGTGGTCCAATTTAAAAATTATAGGTCAATATTAAGGTCCGATACCGTGCCGTTAGTTAACATAGAAAAATGTCTTTGAATTTTTAAAGCATTTTAGAATGCTTATTTCCTCATTTTAAGCTTTTCAGAACACTTTATTTCGCATAGGCATACATAGTAAACTTTAGGGTCACTCTGTGTACCCCCTAATTGACCTATAATTATTTCCTGTGGTAGGGTACACTATAACCCTGTAATATAATAGGTGGTCCTATTTAAAAATTATAGGTCAATATTAAGGTCCGATACCGTGCCGTTAGTTAACATAGAAAAGTGTCTTCGTATTTCCTTATTATAATGCACTATTTAAAATATACATAGTGTACCCCCTAATTGACCTATATATATTTCCTGTGGTAGGGTACACAATTACCCTGTAATATAATACCTGGTCCAATTTAAATATTATAGGTCAATATTAAGGTCCGATACCCTTCCGTTAGTTAACATAGAAAAATGTCTTTGAATTTTTAAAGCATTTTAGAACGCTTATTTCCTCATTTTAAGCTTCTCAGAACACTTTATTTCGCATAGGCATACATAGTAAACTTTAGGGTCACGCTGTGTACCCCCTAATTGACCTATAATTATTTTACGGGGTAGGGTACACTATAACCCTGTAATATAATAGGTGGTTCAATTTAAAATTTTTAGGTTAATATTAAGGACCGATACCGTGCCGTTAGTTAACATAGAAAAGTGTCTTCGAATTTCCTTGTTTTAATGCACTATTTAAAATATACATAGTGTACCCCCTAATTGACCTTTAATTATTTCCTGTGGTAGGGTACACTATTATCCTGTAATATAATACCTGGTCCAATTTAAATATTATGGGTCAATATTAAGGTCTGATATTGCGCCTTGCGCTAGTTAACCATTGAAAGATGATCTTTGAATTTTAAAAGCATTTTAGAACGCATATTTCTTCATTTTAAGCTTCTCAGAACACTTTATTTCGCATAGACATACATAGTAAACTTTAGGGTCACGCTGTGTACAACCCTAAGTGACCTATAATTATTTCCCGTGGTAGGTAACAATATTACCCTGTAATATAATACGTGGTCCAATTTAAAAATTATAGGTAAATATTAAGATCCGATACCGTGCCGTTAGTTAACATAGAAAAATGTCTTTGAATTTTTAAAGCATTTTAGGACGCTTATTTCTTCATTTTAAGCTTCTCAGAACACTCTATTTCGCATAGGCAAACATAGTAAACTTTAGGGTCACGCTGTGTACCACCTAATTGACCTATAATTATTTCCTGTGGTAAGGTACACTATTACCCTGTAATATAATACGTGGTACAATTTAAAAATTATAGGTCAATATTAAGGTCCGATACCTTGCCGTTAGTTAACATAGAAAAGTGTCTTCGTATTTCCTTGTTTTAATGCACTATTTAAAATATACATAGAGTACCCCCTAAATGACCTATAATTATTTCCTGCGGTAGGGTACACTATTACCCTGAAATATAATAGGTGGTCCAATTTAAAAATTATAGGTCAATATTAAGGTCCGATACCGTGCCGTTAGTTAACATAGAAAAATGTCTTTGAATTTTTAAAGCATTTTAGAACGCTTATTTCCTCATTTTAAGCTTCTCAGAACACTTTATTTCGCATAGGCATACATAGTAAACTTTAGGGTCACTCTGTGTACCCCCTAATTGACCTATAATTATTTCCTGTGGTAGGGTACACTATAACCCTGTAATATAATACGTTGTCCAATTTAAAAATTATAGGTCAATATTAAGGTTCGATACCGTGCCGTTAGTTAACATAGAAAAGTGTCTTCGTATTTCCTTGTTTTAATGCACTATTTAAAATATACATAGTGTACCCCCTAATTGACCTATAATTATTTCCTGTGGTAGGGTACACTATTACCCTGTAATATAATACCTGGTCCAATTTAAATATTATGGGTCAATATTAAGGTCTGATATTGCGCCTTGCGTTAGTTAACCATTGAAAGATGTCTTTGAATTTTTAAAGCATTTTAGAACGCTTATTTCTTCATTTTAAGCATCTCAGAACACTCTATTTCGCATAGGCATACATAGTAAAATTTAGGGACACGCTGTGTACCCCCTAAATGACCTATAATTATTTCCTGTGGTAGGGTACACTATTACCCTGTAATATAATACGTGGTCCAATTTAAAAATTATAGGTCAATATTAAGGTCCGATACCGTGCCGTTAGCTAACATAGAAAAATGTTTTTGAATTTTTAAAGCATTTTAGAACGCTTTTTTCCTCATTTTAAGTTTCTCAGAACACTTTAATTCGCATAGGCATACATAGTAAACTTTAGGGTCACGCTGTGTACCACCTAAATGACCTATAATTATTTCCTGTGGTAAGGTACACTATTACCCTGTAATATAATACGTGGTACAATTTAAAAATTATAGGTCAATATTAAGGTCCGATACCGTGCCGTTAGTTAACATAGAAAAGTGTCTTCGTGTTTCCTTGTTTTAAAGCACTATTTAAAATATACATAGTGTACCCCCTAAATGACCTATAATTATTTCCTGTGGTAGGGTACACTATTACCCTGTAATATAATAGGTGGTCCAATTTAAAAATTATAGGTCAATATTAAGGTCCGATACCGTGCCGTTAGTTAACATAGAAAAATGTCTTTGAATTTTTAAAGCATTTTAGAATGCTTATTTCCTCATTTTAAGCTTTTCAGAACACTTTATTTCGCATAGGCATACATAGTAAACTTTAGGGTCACTCTGTGTACCCCCTAATTGACCTATAATTATTTCCTGTGGTAGGGTACACTATAACCCTGTAATATAATAGGTGGTCCTATTTAAAAATTATAGGTCAATATTAAGGTCCGATACCGTGCCGTTAGTTAACATAGAAAAGTGTCTTCGTATTTCCTTATTATAATGCACTATTTAAAATATACATAGTGTACCCCCTAATTGACCTATATATATTTCCTGTGGTAGGGTACACTATTACCCTGTAATATAATACCTGGTCCAATTTAAATATTATAGGTCAATATTAAGGTCCGATACCCTTCCGTTAGTTAACATAGAAAAATGTCTTTGAATTTTTAAAGCATTTTAGAACGCTTATTTCCTCATTTTAAGCTTCTCAGAACACTTTATTTCGCATAGGCATACATAGTAAACTTTAGGGTCACGCTGTGTACCCCCTAATTGACCTATAATTATTTTACGGGGTAGGGTACACTATAACCCTGTAATATAATAGGTGGTTCAATTTAAAAATTTTAGGTTAATATTAAGGACCGATACCGTGCCGTTAGTTAACATAGAAAAGTGTCTTCGAATTTCCTTGTTTTAATGCACTATTTAAAATATACATAGTGTACCCCCTAATTGACCTTTAATTATTTCCTGTGGTAGGGTACACTATTATCCTGTAATATAATACCTGGTCCAATTTAAATATTATGGGTCAATATTAAGGTCTGATATTGCGCCTTGCGCTAGTTAACCATTGAAAGATGATCTTTGAATTTTAAAAGCATTTTAGAACGCATATTTCTTCATTTTAAGCTTCTCAGAACACTTTATTTCGCATAGACATACATAGTAAACTTTAGGGTCACGCTGTGTACAACCCTAAGTGACCTATAATTATTTCCCGTGGTAGGTAACAATATTACCCTGTAATATAATACGTGGTCCAATTTAAAAATTATAGGTAAATATTAAGATCCGATACCGTGCCGTTAGTTAACATAGAAAAATGTCTTTGAATTTTTAAAGCATTTTAGAACGCTTATTTCTTCATTTTAAGCTTCTCAGAACACTCTATTTCGCATAGGCAAACATAGTAAACTTTAGGGTCACGCTGTGTACCACCTAATTGACCTATAATTATTTCCTGTGGTAAGGTACACTATTACCCTGTAATATAATACGTGGTACAATTTAAAAATTATAGGTCAATATTAAGGTCCGATACCGTGCCGTTAGTTAACATAGAAAAGTGTCTTCGTATTTCCTTGTTTTAATGCACTATTTAAAATATACATAGAGTACCCCCTAAATGACCTATAATTATTTCCTGCGGTAGGGTACACTATTACCCTGAAATATAATAGGTGGTCCAATTTAAAAATTATAGGTCAATATTAAGGTCCGATACCCTTCCGTTAGTTAACATAGAAAAATGTCTTTGAATTTTTAAAGCATTTTAGAATGCTTATTTCCTCATTTTAAGCTTTTCAGAACACTTTATTTCGCATAGGCATACATAGTAAACTTTAGGGTCACTCTGTGTACCCCCTAATTGACCTATAATTATTTCCTGTGGTAGGGTACACTATAACCCTGTAATATAATACGTGGTCCAATTTAAAAATTATAGGTCAATATTAAGGTTCGATACCGTGCCGTTAGTTAACATAGAAAAGTGTATTCGTATTCCCTTGTTTTAATGCACTATTTAAAATATACATAGTGTACCCCCTAATTGACCTATAATTATTTCCTGTGGTAGGGTACACTATTACCCTGTAATATAATACCTGGTCCAATTTAAATATTATAGGTCAATATTAAGGTCCGATACCCTTCCGTTAGTTAACATAGAAAAATGTCTTTGAATTTTTAAAGCATTTTAGAACGCTTATTTCCTCATTTTAAGCTTCTCAGAACACTTTATTTCGCATAGGCATACATAGTAAACTTTAGGGTCACGCTGTGTACCCCCTAATTGACCTATAATTATTTTACGGGGTAGGGTACACTATAACCCTGTAATATAATAGGTGGTTCAATTTAAAAATTTTAGGTTAATATTAAGGACCGATACCGTGCCGTTAGTTAACATAGAAAAGTGTCTTCGTATTTCCTTGTTTTAATGCACTATTTAAAATATACATAGTGTACCCCCTAATTGACCTATAATTATTTCCTGTGGTAGGGTACACTATTACCCTGTAATATAATACCTGGTCCAATTTAAATATTATGGGTCAATATTAAGGTCTGATATTGCGCCTTGCGTTAGTTAACCATTGAAAGATGTCTTTGAATTTTTAAAGCATTTTAGAACGCTTATTTCTTCATTTTGAGCATCTCAGAACACTCTATTTCGCATAGGCATACATAGTAAAATTTAGGGACACGCTGTGTACCCCCTAAATGACCTATAATTATTTCCTGTGGTAGGGTACACTATTACCCTGTAATATAATACGTGGTCCAATTTAAAAATTATAGGTCAATATTAAGGTCCGATACCGTGCCGTTAGCTAACATAGAAAAATGTTTTTGAATTTTTAAAGCATTTTAGAACGCTTATTTCCTCATTTTAAGTTTCTCAGAACACTTTATTTCGCATAGGCATACATAGTAAACTTTAGGGTCACGCTGTGCACCACCTAAATGACCTATAATTATTTCCTGTGGTAAGGTACACTATTACCCTGTAATATAATACGTGGTACAATTTAAAAATTATAGGTCAATATTAAGGTCCGATACCGTGCCGTTAGTTAACATAGAAAAGTGTCTTCGTGTTTCCTTGTTTTAATGCACTATTTAAAATATACATAGTGTACCCCCTAAATGACCTATAATTATTTCCTGTGGTAGGGTACACTATTACCCTGTAATATAATAGGTGGTCCAATTTAAAAATTATAGGTCAATATTAAGGTCCGATACCGTGCCGTTAGTTAACATAGAAAAATGTCTTTGAATTTTTAAAGCATTTTAGAATGCTTATTTCCTCATTTTAAGCTTTTCAGAACACTTTATTTCGCATAGGCATACATAGTAAACTTTAGGGTCACTCTGTGTACCCCCTAATTGACCTATAATTATTTCCTGTGGTAGGGTACACTATAACCCTGTAATATAATAGGTGGTCCTATTTAAAAATTATAGGTCAATATTAAGGTCCGATACCGTGCCGTTAGTTAACATAGAAAAGTGTCTTCGTATTTCCTTATTATAATGCACTATTTAAAATATACATAGTGTACCCCCTAATTGACCTATATATATTTCCTGTGGTAGGGTACACTATTACCCTGTAATATAATACCTGGTCCAATTTAAATATTATAGGTCAATATTAAGGTCCGATACCCTTCCGTTAGTTAACATAGAAAAATGTCTTTGAATTTTTAAAGCATTTTAGAACGCTTATTTCCTCATTTTAAGCTTCTCAGAACACTTTATTTCGCATAGGCATACATAGTAAACTTTAGGGTCACGCTGTGTACCCCCTAATTGACCTATAATTATTTTACGGGGTAGGGTACACTATAACCCTGTAATATAATAGGTGGTTCAATTTAAAAATTTTAGGTTAATATTAAGGACCGATACCGTGCCGTTAGTTAACATAGAAAAGTGTCTTCGAATTTCCTTGTTTTAATGCACTATTTAAAATATACATAGTGTACCCCCTAATTGACCTTTAATTATTTCCTGTGGTAGGGTACACTATTATCCTGTAATATAATACCTGGTCCAATTTAAATATTATGGGTCAATATTAAGGTCTGATATTGCGCCTTGCGCTAGTTAACCATTGAAAGATGATCTTTGAATTTTAAAAGCATTTTAGAACGCATATTTCTTCATTTTAAGCTTCTCAGAACACTTTATTTCGCATAGACATACATAGTAAACTTTAGGGTCACGCTGTGTACAACCCTAAGTGACCTATAATTATTTCCCGTGGTAGGTAACAATATTACCCTGTAATATAATACGTGGTCCAATTTAAAAATTATAGGTAAATATTAAGATCCGATACCGTGCCGTTAGTTAACATAGAAAAATGTCTTTGAATTTTTAAAGCATTTTAGAACGCTTATTTCTTCATTTTAAGCTTCTCAGAACACTCTATTTCGCATAGGCAAACATAGTAAACTTTAGGGTCACGCTGTGTACCACCTAATTGACCTATAATTATTTCCTGTGGTAAGGTACACTATTACCCTGTAATATAATACGTGGTACAATTTAAAAATTATAGGTCAATATTAAGGTCCGATACCGTGCCGTTAGTTAACATAGAAAAGTGTCTTCGTATTTCCTTGTTTTAATGCACTATTTAAAATATACATAGAGTACCCCCTAAATGACCTATAATTATTTCCTGCGGTAGGGTACACTATTACCCTGAAATATAATAGGTGGTCCAATTTAAAAATTATAGGTCAATATTAAGGTCCGATACCGTGCCGTTAGTTAACATAGAAAAATGTCTTTGAATTTTTAAAGCATTTTAGAACGCTTATTTCCTCATTTTAAGCTTCTCAGAACACTTTATTTCGCATAGGCATACATAGTAAACTTTAGGGTCACTCTGTGTACCCCCTAATTGACCTATAATTATTTCCTGTGGTAGGGTACACTATAACCCTGTAATATAATAGGTGGTCCAATTTTAAAATTATAGGTCAATATTAAGGTCCGATACCGTGCCGTTAGTTAACATAGAAAAGTGTCTTCGAATTTCCTTGTTTTAATGCACTATTTAAAATATACATAGTGTACCCCCTAATTATCCTTTAATTATTTCCTGTGGTAGGGTACACTATTACCCTGTAATATAATACCTGGTCCAATTTAAATATTATGGGTCAATATTAAGGTCTGATATTGCGCCTTGCGCTAGTTAACCATTGAAAGATGTCTTTGAATTTTAAAAGCATTTTAGAACGCATATTTCTTCATTTTAAGTTTCTCAGAACACTTTATTTCGCATAGGCATACATAGTAAACTTTAGGGTCACGCTGTGTACCCCCTAAGTGACCTATAATTATTTCCCGTGGTAGGTAACAATATTACCCTGTAATATAATACGTGGTCCAATTTAAAAATTATAGGTAAATATTAAGGTCCGATACCGTGCCGTTAGTTAACATAGAAAAGTGTCTTCGAATTTCCTTGTTTTAATGCACTATTTAAAATATACATAGTGTACCCCCTAATTATCCTTTAATTATTTCCTGTGGTAGGGTACACTATTACCCTGTAATATAATACCTGGTCCAATTTAAATATTATGGGTCAATATTAAGGTCTGATATTGCGCCTTGCGTTAGTTAACCATTGAAAGATGTCTTTGAATTTTTAAAGCATTTTAGAATGCTTATTTCCTCATTTTAAGCTTTTCAGAACACTTTATTTCGCATAGGCATACATAGTAAACTTTAGGGTCACTCTGTGTACCCCCTAATTGACCTATAATTATTTCCTGTGGTAGGGTACACTATAACCCTGTAATATAATAGGTGGTCCAATTTTAAAATTATAGGTCAATATTAAGGTCCGATACCGTGCCGTTAGTTAACATAGAAAAGTGTCTTCGCATTTCCTTGTTTTAATGCACTATTTAAAATATACATTGTGTACCCCCTAATTGACCTATATATATTTCCTGTGGTAGGGTACACTATTACCCTGTAATATAATACCTGGTCCAATTTAAATATTATAGGTCAATATTAAGGTCCGATACCCTTCCGTTAGTTAACATAGAAAAATGTCTTTGAATTTTTAAAGCATTTTAGAACGCTTATTTCCTCATTTTAAGCTTCTCAGAACACTTTATTTCGCATAGGCATACATAGTAAACTTTAGGGTCACTCTGTGTACCCCCTAATTGACCTTAATTATTTCCTATGGTAGGGTACACTATAACCCTGTAATATAATACGTGGTCCAATTTAAAAATTATAGGTCAATATTAAGGTCCGATACCGTGCCGTTAGTTAACATAGAAAAGTGTCTTCGTATTTCTTTGTTTTAATGCACTATTTAAAATATACATAGTGTACCCCCTAATTGACCTATATATATTTCCTGTGGTAGGGTACACTATTACCCTGTAATATAATACCTGGTCCAATTTAAATATTATGGGTCAATATTAAGGTCTGATATCGCGCCTTGCGTTAGTTAACCATTGAAAGATGTCTTTGAATTTTTAAAGCATTTTAGAACGCTTATTTCTTCATTTTAAGCTTCTCAGAACACTCTATTTCGCATAGGCATACATAGTAAACTTTAGGGTCACGCTGTGTACCACCTAATTGACCTATAATTATTTCCTGTGGTAAGGTACACTATTACCCTGTAATATAATACGTGGTACAATTTAAAAATTATAGATCAATATTAAGGTCCGATACCGTGCCGTTAGTTAACATAGAAAAGTGTCTTCGTATTTCCTTGTTTTAATGCAGTATTTAAAATATACATAGTGTACCCCCTAAATGACCTATAATTATTTCCTGTGGTAGGGTACACTATTACCCTGTAATATAATAGGTGGTCCAATTTAAAAATTATAGGTCAATATTAAGGTCCGATACCGTGCCGTTAGTTAACATAGAAAAGTGTCTTCGTATTTCCTTGTTTTAATGCAGTATTTAAAATATACATAGTGTACCCCCTAAATGACCTATAATTATTTCCTGTGGTAGGGTACACTATTACCCTGTAATATAATAGGTGGTCCAATTTAAAAATTATAGGTCAATATTAAGGTCCGATACCGTGCCGTTAGTTAACATAGAAAAATGTCTTTGAATTTTTAAAGCATTTTAGAACGCTTATTTCCTCATTTTAAGCTTCTCAGAGCACTTTATTTCGCATAGGCATACATAGTAAACTTTGGGGTCACTCTGTGTACCCCCTAATTGACCTATAATTATTTCCTGTGGTAGGGTACACTATAACCCTGTAATATAATACGTGGTCCAATTTAAAAATTATAGGTCAATATTAAGGTCCGATACCGTGCCGTTAGTTAACATAGAAAAGTGTCTTCGTATTTCCTTGTTTTAATGCACTATTTAAAATATACATAGTGTACCCCCTAATTGACCTATAATTATTTCCTGTGGTAGGGTACACTATTACCCTGTAATATAATACCTGGTACAATATAAATATTATGGGTCAATATTAAGGTCTGACATTGCGCCTTGCGTTAGTTAACCATTGAAAGATGTCTTTGAATTTTTAAAGCATTTCAGAAAGCTTATTTCTTCATTTTAAGCTTCTCAAAACATTTTATTTCGCATAGGCATACATAGTAAAATTTAGGGTGACGCTGTGTACCCCCTAAATGACCTATAATTATTTCCTGTGGTAGGGAACACTATTACCCTGTAATATAATACGTGGTCCAATTTAAAAATTATAGGTCAATATTAAGTTCCGATACCGTGCCGTTAGTTAACATAGAAAAATGTCTTTGAATTTTTAAAGCATTTTAGAACGCTTATTTCCTCATTTTAAGCTTCACAGAACACTTTATTTCGCATAGGCATACATAGTAAACTTTAGGGTCACGCTGTGTACCCCCTAATTGACCTATAATTATTTCCTGTGGTAGGGTACACTATAACCCTGTAATATAATACGTGGTCCAATTTAAAAATTATAGGTCAATATTAAGGTCCGATACCGTGCCGTTAGTTAACATAGAAAAATGTCTTCGAATTTCCTTGTTTTAATGCACTATTTAAAATATACATAGTGTACCCCCCAATTGATCTATAATTATTTCCTGTGGTAGGGTACACTATTACCCTGTAATATAATACCTGGTCCAATTTAAATATTATGGGTCAATATTAAGGTCTGATATCGCGCCTTGCGTTGGTTAACCATTGAAAGATGTTTTTGAATTTTTAAAGCATTTTAGAACGCTTATTTCTTCATTTTAAGCTTCTCAGAACATTCTATTTCGCATAGGCATACATAGTAAACTTTAGGGACACGCTGTGTACCCCCTAATTGATATATAATTATTTCCTGTGGTAGGGTACACTATAACCCTGTAATATAATACGTGGTCCAATTTAAAAATTATAGGTCAATATTAAGGTCCGATACCGTGCCGTTAGTTAACATAGAAAAGAGTCTTCGAATTTCCTTGTTTTAATGCACTATTTAAAATATGCATAGTGTTCCCCCTAATTGACCTATAATTATTTCCTGTTGTAGGGTACACTATTACCCTGTAATATAATACCTGGTCCAATTTAAATATTATGGTTCCATATAAAGGTCTGATATCGCGCCTTGCGTTAGTTAACCATTGAAAGATGTCTTTGAATTTTTAAAGCATTTTAGAACGCTTATTTCTTCATTTTAAGCTTCTCAGAACACTATATTTCGCATAGGCATACATAGTAAACTTTAGGGTCACGCTGTGTACCCCCTAAGAGACCTATAATTATTTCCCGTGGTAGGGAACAATATTACCCTGTAATATATTACGTGGTCCAATTTAAAAATTATAGGTCAATATTAAGGTCCGATACCGTACCGTTAGTTAACATAGAAAAATGTCTTTGAATTTTTAAAGCATTTTAGAACGCTTATTTCCTCATTTTAAGCTTCTCAGAACACTTTATTTCGCATAGGCATACATAGTAAACTTTAGGGTCACGCTGTGTACCCCCTAAATGACCTATAATTATTTCCCGTGGTAGGGAACAATATTACCCTCTAATATAATACGTGGTCCAATTTAAAAATTATAGGTCAATATTAAGGTCCGATACCGTGCCGTTAGTTAACATAGAAAAATGTCTTTGAATTTTTAAAGCATTTTAGAACGCTTATTTCCTCATTTTAAGCTTCTCAGAACACTTTATTTCGCATAGGCATACATAGTAAACTTTAGGGTCACTCTGTGTACCCCCTAATTGACCTATAATTATTTCCTGTGGTAGGGTACACTATAACCCTGTAATATAATACGTGGTCCAATTTAAAAATTATAGGTCAATATTAAGGTCTGATATTGCGCCTTGCGTTAGTTAACCATTGAAAGATGTCTTTGAATTTTTAAAGCATTCTAGAACGCTTATTTCTTCATTTTAAGCTTCTCAGAACACTCTATTTCGCATAGGCAAACATAGTAAACTTTAGGGTCACGCTGTGTACCCCCTAATTGACCTATAATTATTTCCTGTGGTAGGGTACACTATTACCCTGTAATATAATACGTGGTCCAATTTAAAAATTATAGGTCAATATTAAGGTCCGATACCGTGCCGTTAGTTAACATAGAAAAATGTCTTTGAATTTTTAAAGCATTTTAGAACGCTTATTTCCTTATTTTAAACTTCTCAGAACACTTTATTTCGCATAGGCATACATAGAAACCTTTAGGGTCACGCTGTGTACCCCCTAATTGACCTATAATTATTTCCTGTGGTAGAGTTCACTATCACCCTGAAATATAATACGTGGTCCAATTTAAAAATTTTAGGTCAATATTAAGGTCCGATACCGTGCCGTTAGTTAACATAGAAAAGAGTCTTCGAATTTCCTTGTTTTAATGCACTATTTAAAATATACATAGTGTACCCCCTAACTGACCTATAATTATTTCCTGTGGTAGGGTACACTATTACCCTGTAATATAATACCTGGGCCAATTTAAATATTATGGGTCAATATTAAGGTCTGATATTGCGCCTTGCGTTAGTTAACCATTGAAAGATGTCTTTGAATTTTTAAAGCATTTTTGAACGCTTATTTCTTCATTTTAAGCTTCTCAAAACACTTTATTTCGCATAGGCAAACATAGTAAACTTTAGGGTCACGCTCTGTACCCCCTAAGTGACCTATAATTATTTCCCGTGGTAGGGAACAATATTACCCTGTAATATAATACGTGGTCCAATTTAAAAATTATAGGTCAATATTAAGGTCCGATACCGTGCCGTTAGTTAACATAGAAAAATGTCTTTGAATTTTTAAAGCATTTTAGAACGCTTATTTCCTCATTTTAAGCTTCTCAGAACACTTTATTTCGCATAGGCATACATAGTAACCTTTAGGGTCACGCTGTGTACCCCCTAATTGACCTATAATTATTTCCTGTGGTAGAGTACACTATAACCCTGAAATATAATACGTGGTCAAATTTAAAAATTATAGGTCAATATTAAGGTCCGATACCGTGCCGTTAGTTAACATAGAAAAGTGTCTTCGAATTTCCTTGTTTTAATGCACTATTTAAAATATACATAGTGTAACCCCTAATTGACCTATAATTATTTCCTGTGGTAGGGTACACTATTACCCTGTAATATAATACCTGGTCCAATTTAAATATTATGGGTCAATATTAAGGTCTGATATTGCGCCTTGCGTTAGTTAACCATTTAAAGATGTCTTTGAATTTTTAAAGCATTTTAGAACGCTTATTTCTTCATTTTAAGCTTCTCAGAACACTTTATTTCGCATAGGCATACATAGTAAACTTTAGGGTCACGCTGTGTTCCCCCTAATTGACATATAATTATTTCCTGTGGTAGGGTACACTATAACCCTGTAATATAATACGTGGTCCAATTTAAAAATTATAGGTCAATATTAAGGTCCGATACCGTGACGTTAGTTAACACAGAAAAGTGTCTTCGAATTTCCTTGTTTTTATGCACTATTTAAAATATACATAGTGGGCTCCCTTATTGACCTATAATTATTTCCTGTGGTAGGGTACACTATTACCCTGTAATATAATACCTAGGCCAATTTAAATATTATGGGTCAATATTAAGGTCTGATATTGCGCCTTGCGTTAGTTAACCATTGAAAGATGTCTTTGAATTTTTAAAGCATTTTAGAACGCTTATTTCTTCATTTTAAGCTTCTCAGAACACTTTATTTCGCTTAGGCATACATAGTAAACTTTAGGGTCACGCTGTGTACCCCCTAAGTGACCTATAATTATTTCCCGTGGTAGGGAACAATATTACCCTGTAATATATTACGTGGACCAATTTAAAAATTATAGGTCAATATTAAGGTCCGATACCGTACCGTTAGTTAACATAGAAAAATGTCTTTGAATTTTAAAAGCTTTTTAGAACGCTTAATTCCTCATTTTAAGCTTCTCAGAACACTTTATTTTGCATAGGAATACATAGTAAACTTTAGGGTCACGCTGTGTACCCCCTATTTGACCTATAATTATTTCCCGCGGTAGGGTACACTATTACCCTGTAATATAATACCTGGTCCAATTTAAATATTATGGGTCAATATTAAGGTCTGATATCGCGCCTTGCGTTGGTTAACCATTGAAAGATGTCTTTGAATTTTTAAAGCATTTTAGAACGCTTATTTCTTCATTTTAAGCTTCTCAAAACATTTTATTTCGCATAGGCATACATAGTAAAATTTAGGGTGACGCTGTGTACCCCCTAAATGACCTATAATTATTTCCTGTGGTAGGGTACACTATTACCCTGTAATATAATACGTGGTCCAATTTAAAAATTATAGGTCAATATTGAGGTCCGATACCGTGCCGATAGTTAACATAGAAAAATGTCTTCGAATTTCATTGTTTTAATGCACTATTTAAAATATACATAGTGTACCCCCCAATTGACCTATAATTATTTCCTGTGGTAGGGTACACTATTACTCTGTAATATAATACCTGGTCCAATTTAAATATTATGGTTCCATATTAAGGTCTGATATCGCGCCTTGCGTTAGTTAACCATTGAAAGATGTCTTTAATTTTTAAAGCATTTTAGAACGCTTATTTCTTCATTTTAATCTTCTCAGAACACTCTATTTCGCATAGGCATACATAGTAAACTTTAGGGTCACTCTGTGTACCCCCTAATTGACCTATAATTATTTCCTGTGGTAGGGTACACTATTACCCTGTAATATAATACGTGGTCCAATTTAAAACTTATAGGTCAATATTAAGGTCCGATACCGTGTCGTTAGTTAACATAGAAAAATGTCTTTGAATTTTTAAAGCATTTTAGAACGCTTATTTCCTCATTTTAAGCTTCTCAGAACACTTTATTTCGCATAGGCATACATAGTAAACTTTAGGGTCACTCTGTGTTCCCCCTAATTGACCTATAATTATTTCCTGTTTTAGGGTACACTATAACCCTGTAATATAATACGTGGTCCAATTTAAAAATTATAGGTCAATATTAAGGTCCGATACCGTGCCGTTAGTTAACATAGAAAAGTGTTTTCGTATTTCCTTGTTTTAATGCACTATTTAAAATATACATAGTGTACCCCCAAATTGACCTATAATTATTTCCTGTGGTAGGGTACACTATTACCCTGTAATATAATACCTGGTCCAATTTAAATATTATGGGTTAATATTAAGGTCTGATATTGCGCCTTGCGTTACTTAACCATTGAAAGATGTCTTTGAATTTTTAAAGCATTTTAGAACGCTTATTTCTTCATTTTAAGCATCTCAGAACACTCTATTTCGCATAGGAATACATAATAAAATTTAGTGTCACGCTGTGTACCCCCTAAATGACCTATAATTATTTCCAGTGGTAAGGTACACTATTACCCTGTAATATAATACGTGGTCCAATTTAAAAATTATAGGTCAATATTAAGGTCCGATACCGTGCCGTTAGTTAACATAGAAAAATGTCTTTGAATTTTTAAAGCATTTTAGAACGCTTATTTCCTCATTTTAAGCTTCTCAGAACACTTTATTTCGCATAGGCATACATAGTAAACTTAAGGGTCACTCTGTGTTCCCCCTAATTGACCTATAATTATTTCATGTGGTAGGATACACTATAACCCTGTAATATAATACGTGGTCCAATTTAAAAATTATAGGTCAATATTAAGGTCCGATACCGTGCCGTTAGTTAACATAGAAAGTGTCTTCGTATTTCCTTGTTTTAATGCACTATTTAAAATATACATAGTGTACCCCCTAATTGAAATATAATTATTTCCTGTGATAGGGTACACTATTACCCTGTAATATAATACCTGGTCCAATATAAATATTATGGGTCAATATTAAGGTCTGATATTGCGCCTTGCGTTAGTTAACCATTGAAAGATGTCTTTGAATTTTTAAAGCATTTTAGAACGCTTATTTCTTCCTTTCAAGCTTCTCAGAACACTCTATTTCGCATAGGCATACATAGTAAACTTTAGGGTCACGCTGTGTACCCCCTAATTGACCTATAATTATTTCATGTGGTAGGATACACTATAACCCTGTAATATAATACGTGGTCCAATTTAAAAATTATAGGTCAATATTAAGGTCCGATACCGTGCCGTTAGTTAACATAGAAAGTGTCTTCGTATTTCCTTGTTTTAATGCACTATTTAAAATATACATAGTGTACCCCCTAATTGAAATATAATTATTTCCTGTGATAGGGTACACTATTACCCTGTAATATAATACCTGGTCCAATATAAATATTATGGGTCAATATTAAGGTCTGATATTGCGCCTTGCGTTAGTTAACCATTGAAAGATGTCTTTGAATTTTTAAAGCATTTTAGAACGCTTATTTCTTCCTTTCAAGCTTCTCAGAACACTCTATTTCGCATAGGCATACATAGTAAACTTTAGGGTCACGCTGTGTACCCCCTAATTGACCTATAATTATTTCCAGTGGTAGGGTACACTATTACCCTGTAATATAATACGTGGTCCAATTTAAAAATTATAGGTCAATATTAAGGTCCGATACCGTGCCGTTAGTTAACATAGAAAAGTGTCTTCGTATTTCCTTGTTTTAATGCACTATTTAAAATATACATAGTGTACCCCCTAATTGACCTATAATTATTTCCTGTGGTAGGGTACACTATTACCCTGTAATATAATACCTGGTCCAATTTAAATGTTATGGGTCAATATTAAGGTCTGATATTGCGCCTTGCGTTAGTTAACCATTGAATGATGTCTTTGAAGTTTTAAAGCATTTTAGAACGCTTATTTCTTCATTTTAAGCTTCTCAGAACACTTTATTTCGCATAGGCATACATAGTAAACTTTAGGGTCACGCTGTGTACCCCCAACTTGACCTATAATTATTTCCTGTGGTAGGGTACACTATAACCCTGTAATATAATACGTGGTCCAATTTAAAAATTATAGGTCAATATTAAGGTCCGATACCGTGCCGTTAGTTAACATAGAAAAGTGTCTTCGTATTTCCTTGTTTTAATGCACTATTTAAAATATACATAGTGTACCCCCTAATTGACCTATAATTATTTCCTGTGGTAGGGTACACTATTACCCTGTAATATAATACCTGGTTCAATTTAAATATTATGGGTCCATATTAAGGTCTGATATCGCGCTCTGCGTTATTTAACCATTGAAAGAAGTCTTTGAATTTTTAAAGCATTTTAGAACGCTTATTTCTTCATTTTAAGCTTCTCAGAACACTCTATTTCGCATAGGCATACATAGTAAACTTTAGGGTCACGCTGTGTAAAGCACTGACGTGTAGTAGTAGGGCAGTGAAGAGTTCTATATTTTGATCCACCGCAACGGGGTAAAAAAGCCACGCACGTGTCGCAGTAGGGCCGTGGAGTGTCCGCCATCTTTCGCCACTGATTAGAGCGGAAGCCGAACTGTGGAGTAAAGGCACTGGCGTGACGTAGTCGGGCAGTGTAGAGAACGCCATTTTGGGCCACTGCAACGCGGAACTTTAGCAGCGCACGTGCCGCTGAAGGGCCATGGAGTGTCCGACATCTTTTTCCATTAGTTAGAGTGGAAGCCGAACTGAGGAGAAAAGGCACAGGCGTGCAGTAGTAGGGCAGTGTAGTATCTTGTCATTTTGGCCACCACTACGCAGCACTACAGCCGCGGACGTGCCGCAGTAGGGCTATAGACTGTCCGCCATCTTTAGCCACTGATTTAAGCGGAAGCCCTACTGAGGAGTAAAGGAACAGGCGTGTCGTAGTAGGGCAGTGTAGAGTCCGATATTTTGGGGCAACGCAACGCGACACTACAGCCGCGCGCTTGCCGCAGTAGGGCCATGGAGGGTCCGCCATATTTGGCCTCTGATTTAAGCGGAAGCGCAACTGAGAACTTAAGTCTTTGGTAGAGTCTAGTAGGGCAGTGTAGTGTCCACCATTTCGGGCCACCGCAACGCGGCACAACAGCCTATTACGTGCCGCAGTAGGGCCGTGGAGTGTCCTCCATTTTTGGCCACTGATTAGAGCGGAAGCCGAACTGAGGAGTAAAGGCACTGGCGTGTCGTAGTCGGACAGTGTTGCGTCCGACATGTTGGGCCACTGCAACGCGGCACTACAGCCGTGCAAGTGCCGCATTAGGGCCGGGGAGTGTTCGCCATCTTTGGTCCCGGATAAGAGCGGAAGCCCTGCTCAGGAGTAAAGGCACTGGCGTGTCGTAGTAGGGCAGTGTAGAGTCCTATATTTTGTTCCACCGCAACGGGGCAATAAAGCCACGCACGTGTCGCAGTAGGGCCGTGGAGTGTCCGCCATCTTTGGCCACTGATTAGAGCGGAAGCCGAACTGTGGAGTAAAGGCACTGGCGTGTCGTAGTCGGGCAGTGTGGAGTCCGATATTTTGGGGCAAAGCAACGTGACACTACAGCCGCGGACGTGACGCAGTAAGGCTATAGACTGTCCGCCATCTTTGACCATTAATTAGAGCGGAAGCAGAACTGAGGAGTAAAGGCGGGGCCGCCATATTTGGGAGCTGATTAAAGCGGAAGCGCAATTGAGAACTTAAGTCTTTGGTAGAGTCTAGAAGGGCAGTGCAGTGTCCGCCCTTTTGGGCCCCCGCAACCCGGCACTACAGCCACGCACGTGCAGCAGTAGGGCCGTGGAGTGTCCGCCATTTTTGACCATTGATTCGAGCGGAAGCCGAACTGAGGAGTAAAGGCACTGGCGTGTCGTAGTCGGACAGTGTTGCGTCCGACATGTTGGGGCACTGCAACGCGGCACTTCAGCAGCGCACGTGCCGCTGAAGGGCCATGGAGTGTCCGACATCTTTTTCCACTATTTAGAGCGGAAGCCGAACTGAGGAGAAAAGGCACTGGCGTGTAGTAGTTGGGCAGTGCAGTGTTCGCCCTTTTGGGCCATCGCAACACGGCACTACAGCCGTGCACGCGCCGAAGTAGGGCTATGGACTGTCCGCCATTTTTGGCCACTAATTAGAGTGGAAGCCGAACTGAAGAGTAAAGGCACAGGCGTGTAGTAGTAGGACAGTGTATAGTCCGATATTTTGGGCCACCGCAACGCGGCACTACAGCCGTGCACGTGCCGAAGTAGGGCCGGGGAGTGTTCGCCATCTTTGGCCACGGATTAGAGCGGAAGCTCAACTGAGGAGAAAAAGCACAGGCGTTTCGTTGTAGGGCAGTGTAGAGTCCATTATTTTGGGGCACCGCAACGCGACACTACAGTCGCGGACGAGCTGCTGTAGGGCTATGGAGTGTCCGCCATCGTTGGCCACTGATTAGAGCGGAAGCTCCTCTGAGGGGTAAAGCCACAGGCGTGTCGTTGTAGGGCAGTGTAGAGTCCGCCATTTAGGGGCACCGCAACGTGGCACTACAGCCGCAGACGTGCCGCAGTAGGGCTATAGACTGTCCGCCATCTTTAGCCACTGATTTAAGCGGAAGCCCTACTGAGGAGTAAAGGAACAGGCGTGTCGTAGTAGGGCAGTGTAGAGTCCGATATTTTGGGGCAACGCAACGCGACACTACAGCCGCGCGCTTGCCGCAGTAGGGCCATGGAGGGTCCGCCATATTTGGCCTCTGATTTAAGCGGAAGCGCAACTGAGAACTTAAGTCTTTGGTAGAGTCTAGTAGGGCAGTGTAGTGTCCGCCATTTCGGGCCACCGCAACGCGGCACAACAGCGTATTACGTGCCGCAGTAGGGCCGTGGAGTGTCCTCCATTTTTGGCCACTGATTAGAGCGGAAGCCGAACTGAGGAGTAAAGGCACTGGCGTGTCGTAGTCGGACAGTGTTGCGTCCGACATGTTGGGCCACTGCAACGCGGCACTACAGCCGTGCAAGTGCCGCATTAGGGCCGGGGAGTGTTCGCCATCTTTGGTCCCGGATAAGAGCGGAAGCCCTGCTCAGGAGTAAAGGCACTGGCGTGTCGTAGTAGGGCAGTGTAGAGTCCTATATTTTGTTCCACCGCAACGGGGCAATAAAGCCACGCACGTGTCGCAGTAGGGCCGTGGAGTGTCCGCCATCTTTGGCCACTGATTAGAGCGGAAGCCGAACTGTGGAGTAAAGGCACTGGCGTGTCGTAGTCGGGCAGTGTGGAGTCCGATATTTTGGGGCAAAGCAACGTGACACTACAGCCGCGGACGTGACGCAGTAAGGCTATAGACTGTCCGCCATCTTTGACCATTAATTAGAGCGGAAGCAGAACTGAGGAGTAAAGGCGGGGCCGCCATATTTGGGAGCTGATTAAAGCGGAAGCGCAATTGAGAACTTAAGTCTTTGGTAGAGTCTAGAAGGGCAGTGCAGTGTCCGCCCTTTTGGGCCCCCGCAACCCGGCACTACAGCCACGCACGTGCAGCAGTAGGGCCGTGGAGTGTCCGCCATTTTTGACCATTGATTCGAGCGGAAGCCGAACTGAGGAGTAAAGGCACTGGCGTGTCGTAGTCGGACAGTGTTGCGTCCGACATGTTGGGGCACTGCAACGCGGCACTTCAGCAGCGCACGTGCCGCTGAAGGGCCATGGAGTGTCCGACATCTTTTTCCACTATTTAGAGCGGAAGCCGAACTGAGGAGAAAAGGCACTGGCGTGTAGTAGTT
The DNA here is from genome assembly GCF_982258835.1 of Parasteatoda tepidariorum. NCBI lineage: Eukaryota > Metazoa > Arthropoda > Arachnida > Araneae > Theridiidae > Parasteatoda > Parasteatoda tepidariorum. Next base: position 326,397 of record NW_028257370.1, read on the forward strand.
GGGCAGTGCAGTGTTCGCCCTTTTGGGCCATCGCAACACGGCACTACAGCCGTGCACGCGCCGAAGTAGGGCTATGGACTGTCCGCCATTTTTGGCCACTAATTAGAGTGGAAGCCGAACTGAAGAGTAAAGGCACAGGCGTGTAGTAGTAGGACAGTGTATAGTCCGATATTTTGGGCCACCGCAACGCGGCACTACAGCCGTGCACGTGCCGAAGTAGGGCCGGGGAGTGTTCGCCATCTTTGGCCACGGATTAGAGCGGAAGCTCAACTGAGGAGAAAAAGCACAGGCGTTTCGTTGTAGGGCAGTGTAGAGTCCATTATTTTGGGGCACCGCAACGCGACACTACAGTCGCGGACGAGCTGCTGTAGGGCTATGGAGTGTCCGCCATCGTTGGCCACTGATTAGAGCGGAAGCTCCTCTGAGGGGTAAAGCCACAGGCGTGTCGTTGTAGGGCAGTGTAGAGTCCGCCATTTAGGGGCACCGCAACGTGGCACTACAGCCGCAGACGTGCCGCAGTAGGGCTATAGACTGTCCGCCATCTTTAGCCACTGATTTAAGCGGAAGCCCTACTGAGGAGTAAAGGAACAGGCGTGTCGTAGTAGGGCAGTGTAGAGTCCGATATTTTGGGGCAACGCAACGCGACACTACAGCCGCGCGCTTGCCGCAGTAGGGCCATGGAGGGTCCGCCATATTTGGCCTCTGATTTAAGCGGAAGCGCAACTGAGAACTTAAGTCTTTGGTAGAGTCTAGTAGGGCAGTGTAGTGTCCGCCATTTCGGGCCACCGCAACGCGGCACAACAGCGTATTACGTGCCGCAGTAGGGCCGTGGAGTGTCCTCCATTTTTGGCCACTGATTAGAGCGGAAGCCGAACTGAGGAGTAAAGGCACTGGCGTGTCGTAGTCGGACAGTGTTGCGTCCGACATGTTGGGCCACTGCAACGCGGCACTTCAGCCGTGCAAGTGCCGCATTAGGGCCGGGGAGTGTTCGCCATCTTTGGTCCCGGATAAGAGCGGAAGCCCTGATGAGGAATAAAGGCACTGGCGTGTCGTAGTAGGGCAGTGTAGAGTCCGCCATTTTGGGGCAACGCAACGCGACACTACAGCCTCGGACGTGCCGCAGTAGGGCTATAGACTGTCCGCCATCTTTGGCCATTAATTAGAGCGGAAGCCGAACTGAGGAGTAAAGGCACTGACGTGTAGTAGTAGGGCAGTGAAGAGTCCTATATTTTGTTCCACCGGAACGGGGCAATAAAGCCACGCACGTGTCGCAGTAGGGCCGTGGAGTGTCCGACATCTTTTTCCATTAGTTAGAGTGGAAGCAGAACTGAGGAGAAAAGGCACTGGCGTGTAGTAGTAGGGCAGTGTAGTATCCAGTCATTTTGGCCACCACTACGCAGCACTACAGCCGCGGACGTGCCGCAGTAGGACTATAGACTGTCCGCCATCTTTAGCCACTGATTTAAGCGGAAGCCCTACTGAGGAGTAAAGGCACAGGCGTGTCGTAGTAGGGCAGTGTAGAGTCCGATATTTTGGTGCAACGCAACGCGACACTACAGCTGCGCGCTTGCCGCAATAGGGCCATGGATGGTCCGCCATATTTGGCCTCTGATTTAAGCGGAAGCGCAACTGAGAACTTAAGTCTTTGGTAGAGTCTAGTAGGGCAGTGTGGTGTCCGCCATTTCGGGCCACCGCAACGCGGCACAACAGCCTATTACGTGCCGCAGTAGGGCCATGGAGTGTCCGCCATTTTTGGCCACTGATTAGAGCGGAAGCCGAACTGAGGAGTAAAGGCACTGGCGTGTCGTAGTCGGACAGTGTTGCGTCCGACATGTAGGGCCACTGCAACGCGGCACTTCAGCGCACGTGCCGCCGAAGGGCCATGGAGTGTCCGACAACTTTTTCCACTATTTAGAGCGGAAGCAGAACTGAGAAGAAAAGGCACTGTCGTGTAGTAGTAGGGCAGTGTAGAGTCCGATATTTTGGGCCATCGCAACACGGCACTACTGCCGTGCACGTGCCGCATTAGGGCCGGGGAGTGTTCATCATCTTTGGACACGGATTAGAGCGGAAGCCCAACTGAGGAGTAAAGCCACAGGCGTGTCGTAGTCGGGCAGTGTTGCGTCCGACATGTTGGGCAGCAGCAACGCGGCACTACAGCTTACACGTGCCGCTGAAGGGCCATGGAGTGTCCGCCATCTTTTTCCATTAGTTAGATTGGAAGCCGAACTGAGGAGAAAAGGCACTGGCGTGTAGTAGTAGGGCAGTGTAGTATCCTGCCATTTTGGCCACCACTGCTCAGCACTACAGCCGCGGACGTGCCGCAGTAGGGCTATAGACTGTCTGCCAACTTTAGCCACTGATTTAAGCGGATGCCCAACTGAGGAGTAAAGGAACAGGCGTGTCGCAGTAGGGCAGTGTAGAGTCCGCTATTTTGGGGCACCGCAACACGGCACAACAGCCGCGGACGTGCCGCAGTAGGACTATGGAGTGTCCACCATCTTTGGCCACTGATTAGAGCGGAAGCTCATCTGAGGAGTAAAGCCACTGGCGTGTCGTAGTAGGGCAGAGTAGAGTCCTCCATTTAGGGGCACCGCAACGCGGCACTACAGCCGCAGACGTGCCGCAGTAGGGCCACGGAGGGTCCGCCATATTAGGCCACTGATTTAAGCGGAAGCGCAACAGAGAACTTTAGTCTTTGGTAGAGTCTAGTAGGGCAGTGTAGAGTCCGACATTTTGGGGCACCGCATCGCGGCACTACAGCCGCGGACGTGCTGCAGTAGGGCCATGGAGGGTCCGCCATATTTGGCCACTGATTTAAGCGAAAGCCCAACTGAGGAGTAAAGGAACAGGCGTGTCGTAGTAGGGCAGTGAAGTGTCCGCCATTTTGGGGCACCGCAACGCGGCACTACAGCCGCGGACGTGCCGCAGAAGGTCTATAGACTATTCGCCATCTTTGGCCACTGATTTGAGCGGAAGTCGATTTAAGGAGTAAAGGCACTAACGTGTCGTCTTAGGGCAGTGTAGAGTCCGATATTTTGGGGCAACACTACGTGGCACTTCAGCAGCGCACGTGCCGCTGAAGGGCCATGGAGTGTCCGCCATCTTTGGCCACTGATTAGAGCGGAAGCCGAACTGTGGAGTAAAGGCACTGGCGTGTCGTAGTCGGGCAGTGTGAAGTACGCCATTTTGGGCCACTGCAACGCGGCACTTTAGCAGCGCACGTGCCGCTGAAGGGCCATGGAGTGTCCGACATCTTTTTCCATTAGTTAGAGTGGAAGCAGAACTGAGGAGGAAAGGCACTGGCGTGTAGTAGTATGGCAGTGTAGTATCCTGTCATTTTGGCCACCACTACGCAGCACTACAGCCGCGCGCTTGCCGCAGTAGGGTCAAGAAGGGGCCGCCATATTTGGGAGCTGATTAAAGCGGAAGCGCAATTGAGAACTTAAGTCTTTGGTAGAGTCTAGAAGGGCAGTGTAGTGTCCGCCATTTCGGGCCACCGCAACGCGGCACAACAGCCACGCACGTGCAGCAGTAGGGCCGTGGAGTGTCCGCCATTTTTGACCATTGATTCGAGCGGAAGCCGAACTGAGGAGTAAAGGCACTGGCGTGTCGTAGTCGGACAGTGTTGCGTCCGACATGTTGGGCCACTGCAACGCTGCACTTCAGCAGTGCACGTGCCGCTAAAGGGCCATGGAGTGTCCGACATCTTTTTCCACTATTTAGAGCGGAAGCCGAACTGAGGAGAAAAGGCACTGGCGTGTAGTAGTAGGGCAGTGCTGTGTCCGCCCTTTTGGGCCATCGCAACACGGCACTACAGCCGTGCACGCGCCGAAGTAGGGCTATGGACTGTCCGCCATTTTTTGCCACTAATTAGAGTGGAAGCCGAACTGAAGAGTAAAGGCACAGGCGTGTAGTAGTAGGACAGTGTATAGTCCGATATTTTGGGCCACCGGAACGCGGCACTACAGCCGTGCACGTGCCGAAATAGGGCCGGGGAGTGTTCGCCATCTTTGGCCACGGATTAGAGCGGAAGCTCAACTGAGGAGAAAAAGCACAGGCGTTTCGTTGTAGGGCAGTGTAGAGTCCATTATTTTGGGGCACCGCAACGCGACACTACAGTCGCGGACGAGCTGCTGTAGGGCTATGGAGTGTCCGCCATCTTTGGCCACTGATTAGAGCGGAAGCTCATCTGAGGAGTAAAGCCACAGGCGTGTCGTTGTAGGGCAGTGTAGAGTCCGCCATTTAGGGGCACCGCAACGTGGCACTACAGCCGCAGACGTGCCGCAGTAGGGCTATAGACTGTCCGCCTTCTTTAGCCATTGATTTAAGCGGAAGCCCTACTGAGGAGTAAAGGAACAGGCGTGTCGTAGTAGGGCAGTGTAGAGTCCGATATTTTGGGGCAACGCAACGCGACACTACAGCCGCGCGCTTGCCGCAGTAGGGCCATGGAGGGTCCGCCATATTTGGCCTCTGATTTAAGCGGAAGCGCAACTGAGAACTTAAGTCTTTGGTAGAGTCTAGTAGGGCAGTGTAGTGTCCGCCATTTCGGGCCACCGCAACGCGGCACAACAGCGTATTACGTGCCGCAGTAGGGCCGTGGAGTGTCCTCCATTTTTGGCCACTGATTAGAGCGGAAGCCGAACTGAGGAGTAAAGGCACTGGCGTGTCGTAGTCGGACAGTGTTGCGTCCGACATGTTGGGCCACTGCAACGCGGCACTTCAGCCGTGCAAGTGCCGCATTAGGGCCGGGGAGTGTTCGCCATCTTTGGTCCCGGATAAGAGCGGAAGCCCTGATGAGGAGTAAAGGCACTGGCGTGTCGTAGTAGGGCAGTGTAGAGTCCTCCATTTTGGGGCAACGCAACGCGACACTACAGCCTCGGACGTGCCGCAGTAGGGCTATAGACTGTCCGCCATCTTTGGCCATTAATTAGAGCGGAAGCCGAACTGAGGAGTAAAGGCACTGACGTGTAGTAGTAGGGCAGTGAAGAGTCCTATATTTTGTTCCACCGGAACGGGGCAATAAAGCCACGCACGTGTCGCAGTAGGGCCGTGGAGTGTTCGCCATCTTTGGCCACTGATTAGAGCGTAAGCCGAACTGTGGAGTAAAGGCACTGGCGTGTCGTAGTCGGGCAGAGTGGAGTACGCCATTTTGGGCCACTACAACGCGGCACTTTAGCAGCGCACGTGCCGCTGAAGGGCCATGGAGTGTCCGACATATTTTTCCATTAGTTAGAGTGGAAGCAGAACTGAGGAGAAAAGGCACTGGCGTGTAGTAGTAGGGCAGTGTAGTATCCAGTCATTTTGGCCACCACTACGCAGCACTACAGCCGCGGACGTGCCGCAGTAGGGCTATAGACTGTCCGCCATCTTTAGCCACTGATTTAAGCGGAAGCCCTACTGAGGAGTAAAGGAACAGGCGTGTCGTAGTAGGGCAGTGTAGAATCCGATATTTTGGGCCATCGCAACACGGCACTACTGCCGTGCACGTGCCGCATTAGGGCCGGGGAGTGTTCATCATCTTTGGACACGGATTAGAGCGGAAGCCCAACTGAGGAGTATAGCCACAGGCGTGTCGTAGTCGGGCAGTGTTACGTCCGACATGTTGGGCCGCAGCAACGCGGCACTACAGCTTACACGTGCCGCTGAAGGGCCATGGAATTTCCGCAATCTTTTTCCATTAGTTAGATTGGAAGCCGAACTGAGGAGAAAAGGCACTGGCGTGTAGTAGTAGGGCAGTGTAGTATCCTGCCATTTTGGCCACCACTGCTCAGCACTACAGCCGCGGACGTGCCGCAGTAGGGCTATAGACTGTCCGCCATCTTTAGCCACTGATTTAAGCGGATGCCCAACCGAGGAGTAAAGGAACAGGCGTGTCGCAGTAGGGCAGTGTAGAGTCCGCTATTTTGGGGCACCGCAACACGGCACAACAGCCGCGGACGTGCCGCAGTAGGACTATGGAGTGTCCACCATCTTTGGCCACTGATTAGAGCGGAAGCTCATCTGAGGAGTAAAGCCACTGGCGTGTCGTAGTAGGGCAGAGTAGAGTCCTCCATTTAGGGGCACCGCAACGCGGCACTACAGCCGCAGACGTGCCGCAGTAGGGCCACGGAGGGTCCGCCATATTAGGCCACTGATTTAAGCGGAAGCGCAACAGAGAACTTTAGTCTTTGGTAGAGTCTAGTAGGGCAGTGTAGAGTCCGACATTTTGGGGCACCGCATCGCGGCACTACAGCCGCGGACGTGCTGCAGTAGGGCCATGGAGGGTCCGCCATATTTGGCCACTGATTTAAGCGAAAGCCCAACTGAGGAGTAAAGGAACAGGCGTGTCGTAGTAGGGCAGTGAAGTGTCCGCCATTTTGGGGCACCGCAACGCGGCACTACAGCCGCGGACGTGCCGCAGAAGGTCTATAGACTATTCGCCATCTTTGGCCACTGATTTGAGCGGAAGTCGATTTAAGGAGTAAAGGCACTAACGTGTCGTCTTAGGGCAGTGTAGAGTCCGATATTTTGGGGCAACACTACGTGGCACTTCAGCAGCGCACGTGCCGCTGAAGGGCCATGGAGTGTCCGCCATCTTTGGCCACTGATTAGAGCGGAAGCCGAACTGTGGAGTAAAGGCACTGGCGTGTCGTAGTCGGGCAGTGTGAAGTACGCCATTTTGGGCCACTGCAACGCGGCACTTTAGCAGCGCACGTGCCGCTGAAGGGCCATGGAGTGTCCGACATCTTTTTCCATTAGTTAGAGTGGAAGCAGAACTGAGGAGAAAAGGCACTGGCGTGTAGTAGTATGGCAGTGTAGTATCCTGTCATTTTGGCCACCACTACGCAGCACTACAGCCGCGCGCTTGCCGCAGTAGGGTCAAGAAGGGGCCGCCATATTTGGGAGCTGATTAAAGCGGAAGCGCAATTGAGAACTTAAGTCTTTGGTAGAGTCTAGAAGGGCAGTGCAGTGTCCGCCCTTTTGGGCCACCGCAACGCGGCACTACAGCCACGCACGTGCAGCAGTAGGGCCGTGGAGTGTCCGCCATTTTTGACCATTGATTCGAGCGGAAGCCGAACTGAGGAGTAAAGGCACTGGCGTGTCGTAGTCGGACAGTGTTGCGTCCGACATGTTGGGCCACTGCAACGCTGCACTTCAGCAGCGCACGTGCCGCTAAAGGGCCATGGAGTGTCCGACATCTTTTTCCACTATTTAGAGCGGAAGCCGAACTGAGGAGAAAAGGCACTGGCGTGTAGTAGTAGGGCAGTGCTGTGTCCGCCCTTTTGGGCCATCGCAACACGGCACTACAGCCGTGCACGCGCCGAAGTAGGGCTATGGACTGTCCGCCATTTTTTGCCACTAATTAGAGTGGAAGCCGAACTGAAGAGTAAAGGCACAGGCGTGTAGTAGTAGGACAGTGTATAGTCCGATATTTTGGGCCACCGCAACGCGGCACTACAGCCGTGCACGTGCCGAAATAGGGCCGGGGAGTGTTCGCCATCTTTGGCCACGGATTAGAGCGGAAGCTCAACTGAGGAGAAAAAGCACAGGCGTTTCGTTGTAGGGCAGTGTAGAGTCCATTATTTTGGGGCACCGCAACGCGACACTACAGTCGCGGACGAGCTGCTGTAGGGCTATGGAGTGTCCGCCATCTTTGGCCACTGATTAGAGCGGAAGCTCATCTGAGGAGTAAAGCCACAGGCGTGTCGTTGTAGGGCAGTGTAGAGTCCGCCATTTAGGGGCACCGCAACGTGGCACTACAGCCGCAGACGTGCCGCAGTAGGGCTATAGACTGTCCGCCTTCTTTAGCCACTGATTTAAGCGGAAGCCCTACTGAGGAGTAAAGGAACAGGCGTGTCGTAGTAGGGCAGTGTAGAGTCCGATATTTTGGGGCAACGCAACGCGACACTACAGCCGCGCGCTTGCCGCAGTAGGGCCATGGAGGGTCCGCCATATTTGGCCTCTGATTTAAGCGGAAGCGCAACTGAGAACTTAAGTCTTTGGTAGAGTCTAGTAGGGCAGTGTAGTGTCCGCCATTTCGGGCCACCGCAACGCGGCACAACAGCGTATTACGTGCCGCAGTAGGGCCGTGGAGTGTCCTCCATTTTTGGCCACTGATTAGAGCGGAAGCCGAACTGAGGAGTAAAGGCACTGGCGTGTCGTAGTCGGACAGTGTTGCGTCCGACATGTTGGGCCACTGCAACGCGGCACTTCAGCCGTGCAAGTGCCGCATTAGGGCCGGGGAGTGTTCGCCATCTTTGGTCCCGGATAAGAGCGGAAGCCCTGATGAGGAGTAAAGGCACTGGCGTGTCGTAGTAGGGCAGTGTAGAGTCCTCCATTTTGGGGCAACGCAACGCGACACTACAGCCTCGGACGTGCCGCAGTAGGGCTATAGACTGTCCGCCATCTTTGGCCATTAATTAGAGCGGAAGCCGAACTGAGGAGTAAAGGCACTGACGTGTAGTAGTAGGGCAGTGAAGAGTTCTATATTTTGTTCCACCGGAACGGGGCAATAAAGCCACGCACGTGTCGCAGTAGGGCCGTGGAGTGTTCGCCATCTTTGGCCACTGATTAGAGCGTAAGCCGAACTGTGGAGTAAAGGCACTGGCGTGTCGTAGTCGGGCAGAGTGGAGTACGCCATTTTGGGCCACTACAACGCGGCACTTTAGCAGCGCACGTGCCGCTGAAGGGCCATGGAGTGTCCGACATATTTTTCCATTAGTTAGAGTGGAAGCAGAACTGAGGAGAAAAGGCACTGGCGTGTAGTAGTAGGGCAGTGTAGTATCCAGTCATTTTAGCCACCACTACGCAGCACTACAGCCGCGGACGTGCCGCAGTAGGGCTATAGACTGTCCGCCATCTTTAGCCACTGATTTAAGCGGAAGCCCTACTGAGGAGTAAAGGAACAGGCGTGTCGTAGTAGGGCAGTGTAGAATCCGATATTTTGGGCCATCGCAACACGGCACTACTGCCGTGCACGTGCCGCATTAGGGCCGGGGAGTGTTCATCATCTTTGGACACGGATTAGAGCGGAAGCCCAACTGAGGAGTATAGCCACAGGCGTGTCGTAGTCGGGCAGTGTTACGTCCGACATGTTGGGCCGCAGCAACGCGGCACTACAGCTTACACGTGCCGCTGAAGGGCCATGGAATTTCCGCCATCTTTTTCCATTAGTTAGATTGGAAGCCGAACTGAGGAGAAAAGGCACTGGCGTGCAGTAGTAGGGCAGTGTAGTATCCTGAAATTTTGGCCGCCACTGCTCAGCACTACAGACGCGGACGTGCCGCAGAAGGGCTATAGACTGTCCGCCATCTTTAGCCACTGATTTAAGCGGATGCCCAACTGAGGAGTAAAGGAACAGGCGTGTCGCAGTAGGGCAGTGTAGAGTCCGCTATTTTGGGGCACCGCAACACGGCACTACAGCCGCGGACGTGCCGCAGTAGGACTATGGAGTGTCAACCATCTTTGGCCACTGATTAGAGCGGAAGCTCATCTGAGGAGTAAAGCCACTGGCGTGTCGTAGTCGGGCAGTGTTGCGTCTGACATGTTGGGCCGCAGCAACGCGGCACTACAGCCGTGCAAGTGCCGCATTAGGGCCGGGGAGTGTTCGCCATCTTTGGTCCCGGATAAGAGTGGAAGCCCTGCTGAGGAGTAAGGGCACTGGCGTGTCGTAGTAGGGCAGTGTAGAGTCCGCCATTTTGGGGCAACGCAACGGGGCAATAAAGCCACGCACGTGTCGCAGTAGGGCCGTGGAGTGTCCGCCATCTTTGGCCACTGATTAGAGCGGAAGCCGAACTGTGGAGTAAAGGCACTGGCGTGTCGTAGTCGGGCAGTGTAGAGTACGCCATTTTGGACCACTGCAACGCGACACTTTAGCAGCGCACGTGCCGCTGAAGGGCCATGGAGTGCCCGACATCTTTTTCCATTAGTTAGAGTGGAAGCAGAACTGAGGAGAAAATGCACTGGCGTGTAGTAGTAGGGCAGTGTAGTATCCTGTCATTTTGGCCACAGCTACGCAGCACTACAGCCGCGGACGTGCCGCAGTAGGGCTATAGACTGTCCGCCATCTTTAGCCACTGATTTAAGCGGAAGCCCTACTGAGGAGTAAAGGAAATGGCGTGTCGTAGTAGGGCAGTGTAGAGTCCGATATTTTGGGGCAACGCAACGCGACACTACAGCCGCGCGCTTGCCGCAGTAGGGCCATGGAGGGTCCGCCATATTTGGCCTCTGATTTAAGCGGAAGCGCAACTGAGAACTTAAGTCTTTGGTAGAGTCTAGTAGGGCAGTGTAGAGTCCGACATTTTGGGGCACCGCATCGCGGCACTACAGCCGCGGACGTACTGCAGTAGGGCCATGGAGGGTCCGCCATATTTGGCCACTGATTTAAGCGAAAGCCCAACTGAGGAGTAAAGGAACAGGCGTGTCGTAGTAGGGCAGTGAAGTGTCCGCCATTTTGGGGCACCGCAACGCGGCACTACAGCCGCGGACGTGCCGCAGAAGGTCTATAGACTATTCGCCATCTTTGGCCACTGATTTGAGCGGAAGTCGATTTAAGGAGTAAAGGCACTAACGTGTCGTCTTAGGGCAGTGTAGAGTCCGATATTTTGGGGCAACACTACGTGGCACTTCAGCAGCGCACGTGCCGCTGAAGGGCCATGGAGTGTCCGCCATCTTTGGCCACTGATTAGAGCGGAAGCCGAACTGTGGAGTAAAGGCACTAGCGTGTCGTAGTCGGGCAGTGTGGAGTACGCCATTTTGGGCCACTGCAACGCGGCACCTTAGCAGCGCACGTGCCGCTGAAGGGCCATGGAGTGTCCGACATCTTTTTCCATTAGTTAGAGTGGAAGCAGAACTGAGGAGAAAAGGCACTGGCGTGTAGTAGTAGGGCAGTGCTGTGTCCGCCCTTTTGGGCCATCGCAACACGGCACTACAGCCACGCACGTGCAGCAGTAGGGCCGTGGAGTGTCCGCCATTTTTGACCATTGATTCGAGCGGAAGCCGAACTGAGGAGTAAAGGCACTGGCGTGTCGTAGTCGGACAGTGTTGCGTCCGACATGTTGGGCCACTGCAACGCGGCACTTCAGCAGCGCACGTGCCGCTGAAGGGCCATGGAGTGTCCGACATCTTTTTCCACTATTTAGAGCGGAAGCCGAACTGAGGAGAAAAGGCACTGGCGTGTAGTAGTAGGGCAGTGCTGTGTCCGCCCTTTTGGGCCATCGCAACACGGCACTACAGCCGTGCACGCGCCGAAGTAGGGCTATGGACTGTCCGCCATTTTTTGCCACTAATTAGAGTGGAAGCCGAACTGAAGAGTAAAGGCACAGGCGTGTAGTAGTAGGACAGTGTATAGTCCGATATTTTGGGCCACCGCAACGCGGCACTACAGCCGTGCACGTGCCGAAATAGGGCCGGGGAGTGTTCGCCATCTTTGGCCACGGATTAGAGCGGAAGCTCAACTGAGGAGAAAAAGCACAGGCGTTTCGTTGTAGGGCAGTGTAGAGTCCATTATTTTGGGGCACCGCAACGCGACACTACAGTCGCGGACGAGCTGCTGTAGGGCTATGGAGTGCCCGCCATCTTTGGCCACTGATTAGAGCGGAAGCTCATCTGAGGGGTAAAGCAACAGGCGTGTCGTTGTAGGGCAGTGTAGAGTCCGCCATTTAGGGGCACCGCAACGTTGCACTACAGCCGCAGACGTGCCGCAGTAGGGCTATAGACTGTCCGCCATCTTTAGCCACTGATTTAAGCGGAAGCCCTACTGAGGAGTAAAGGAACAGGCGTGTCGTAGTAGGGCAGTGTATAGTCCGATATTTTGGGGCAACGCAACGCGACACTACAGCCGCGCGCTTGCCGCAGTAGGGCCGTGGAGTGTCCTCCATTTTTGGCCACTGATTAGAGCGGAAGCCGAACTGAGGAGTAAAGGCACTGGAGCGTGTCGTAGTCGGACAGTGTTGCGTCCGACATGTTGGGCCACTGCAACGCGGCACTTCAGCCGTGCAAGTGCCGCATTAGGGCCGGGGAGTGTTCGCCATCTTTGGTCCCGGATAAGAGCGGAAGCCCTGATGAGGAGTAAAGGCACTGGCGTGTCGTAGTAGGGCAGTGTAGTGTCCTCCATTTTGGGGCAACGCAACGCGACACTACAGCCTCGGACGTGCCGCAGTAGGGCTATAGACTGTCCGCCATCTTTGGCCATTAATTAGAGCGGAAGCCGAACTGAGGAGTAAAGGCACTGACGTGTAGTAGTAGGGCAGTAAAGAGTCCTATATTTTGTTCCACCGGAACGGGGCAATAAAGCCACGCACGTGTCGCAGTAGGGCCGTGGAGTGTTCGCCATCTTTGGCCACTGATTAGAGCGTAAGCCGAACTGTGGAGTAAAGGCACTGGCGTGTCGTAGTCGGGCAGAGTGCAGTACGCCATTTTGGGCCACTACAACGCGGCACTTTAGCAGCGCACGTGCCGCTGAAGGGCCATGGAGTGTCCGACATCTTTTTCCATTAGTTAGAGTGGAAGCAGAACTGAGGAGAAAAGGCACTGGCGTGTAGTAGTAGGGCAGTGTAGTATCCAGTCATTTTGGCCACCACTACGCAGTACTACAGACGCGGACGTGCCGCAGTAGGGCTATAGACTGTCCGCCATCTTTAGCCACTGATTTAAGCGGAAGCCCTACTGAGGAGTAAAGGAACAGGCGTGTCGTAGTAGGGCAGTGTAGAGTCCGATATTTTGGGCCATCGCAACACGGCACTACTGCCGTGCACGTGCCGCATTAGGGCCGGGGAGTGTTCATCATCTTTGGACACGGATTAGAGCGGAAGCCCACTTGAGGAGTAAAGCCACCGGCGTGTCGTAGTCGGGCAGTGTTGCGTCCGACATGTTGGGCCGCAGCAACGCGGCACTTCAGCTTACACGTGCCGCTGAAGGGCCATGGAATTTCCGCCATCTTTTTCCATTAGTTAGATTGGAAGCCGAACTGAGGAGAAAAGGCACTGGCGTGTAGTAGTAGGGCAGTGTAGTATCCTACCATTTTGGCCACCACTGCTCAGCACTACAGCCGCGGTCGTGCCGCTGTAGGGCTATAGACTGTCCGCCATCTTTAGCCACTGATTTAAGCGGATGCCCAACTGAGGAGTAAAGGAACAGGCGTGTCGCAGTAGGGCAGTGTAGAGTCCGCTATTTTGGGGCACCGCAACACGGCACTACAGCCGCGGACGTGCCGCAGTAGGACTATGGAGTGTCCACCATCTTTGACCACTGATTAGAGCGGAAGCTCTTCTGAGGAGTAAAGCCACTGGCGTGTCGTAGTCGGGCAGTGTAGAGTACGCCATTTTGGGGCAACGCAACGGGGCAATAAAGCCACGCACGTGTCGCAGTAGGGCCGTGGAGTGTCCGCCATCTTTGGCCACTGATTAGAGCGGAAGCCGAACTGTGGAGTAAAGGCACTGGCGTGTCGTAGTCGGGCAGTGTAGAGTACGCCATTTTGGACCACTGCAACGCGACACTTTAGCAGCGCACGTGCCGTTGAAGGGCTATGGAGTGCCCGACATCTTTTTCCATTAGTTAGAGTGGAAGCAGAACTGAGGAGAAAATGCACTGCCGTGTAGTAGTAGGGCAGTGTAGTATCCTGTCATTTTGGCCACAGCTACGCAGCACTACAGCCGCGGACGTGCCGCAGTAGGGCTATAGACTGTCCGCCATCTTTAGCCACTGATTTAAGCGGAAGCCCTACTGAGGAGTAAAGGAAATGGCGTGTCGTAGTAGGGCAGTGTAGAGTCCGATATTTTGGGGCAACGCAACGCGACACTACAGCCGCGCGCTTGCCGCAGTAGGGCCATGGAGGGTCCGCCATATTTGGCCTCTGATTTAAGCGGAAGCGCAACTGAGAACTTAAGATTTGGTAGAGTCTAGTAGGGCAGTGTAGTGTCCGCCATTTCGGGCCACCGCAACGCGGCACAACAGCCTATTACGTGCCGCAGTAGGGCCGTGGAGTGTCCGCCATTTTTGGCCACTGATTAGAGCGGAAGCCGAACTGAGGAGTAAAGGCACTGGCGTGTCGTAGTCGGACAGTGTTGCGTCCGACATGTTTGGCCACTGCAACGCGGCGCTACAGCTTACACGTGCCGCTGAAGGGCCATGGAGTGTCCGCCATCTTTTTCCATTAGTTAGATTGGAAGCCGAACTGAGGAGAAAAGGCACTGGCGTGTAGTAGTAGGGCAGTGTAGTATCCTGCCATTTTGGCCACCACTGCTCAGCACTACAGCTGTGGACGTGCCGCAGTAGGGCTATAGACTGTCCGCCATCTTTAGCCACTGATTTAAGCGGAAGCCCAACTGAGGAATAAAGGAACAGGTGTGTCGCAGTAGGGCAGTGTAGAGTCCGCTATTTTGGGGCACCGCAACACGGCACTTCAGCCGCGGACGTGCCGCAGTAGGGCTATGGAATGTCCGCCATCTTTGGTAATGGATAAGAGCGGAAGCTCAACTGAGGAGTAAAGGCACAGGCGTGTCGTAGTAGGGCAGTGTAGAGTCCGCCATTTTAGAGAACCGCAACGCGACACTACAGCCGCGGACGTGACGCAGTAGGGCTATAGACTGTCCGCCATCTTTGGCCATTAATTAGAGCGGAAGCCGAACTGAGGAGTAAAGGCACTGACGTGTAGTAGTAGGGCAGTGTAGAGTCCGATATTTTGGGGCAACGCAACGCGGCAGTAAAGCCGCGCACGTGCCGAAGAAGGGCCACGGAGGGTCCGCCATATTTGGCCACAGATTAAAGCGGAAGCGCAACTGAGAACATGTCTTTGGTAGAGTCTAGCAGGACAGTGTTGTGTCCGCCATTTTGGGCCACCGCAACGCTGCCCTACAGCCACGCACGTGCCACAGTTGGGCCGTGGAGTATCCGCCATCTTTGGCCACGGATTGTAGTGGAAGCTTAACTGAGGAGTAAAGGCACTCGCGTGTCACAGTAAGGCAGTGTAGTGTCCTCCATTTTGGGGCAACGCAACGCGACACTACAGCCTCGGACGTGCCGCAGTAGGGCTATAGACTGTCCGCCATCTTTGGCCATTAATTAGAGCGGAAGCCGAACTGAGGAGTAAAGGCACTGACGTGTAGTAGTAGGGCAGTAAAGAGTCCTATATTTTGTTCCACCGGAACGGGGCAATAAAGCCACGCACGTGTCGCAGTAGGGCCGTGGAGTGTTCGCCATCTTTGGCCACTGATTAGAGCGTAAGCCGAACTGTGGAGTAAAGGCACTGGCGTGTCGTAGTCGGGCAGAGTGGAGTACGCCATTTTGGGCCACTACAACGCGGCACTTTAGCAGCGCACGTGCCGCTGAAGGGCCATGGAGTGTCCGACATCTTTTTCCATTAGTTAGAGTGGAAGCAGAACTGAGGAGAAAAGGCACTGGCGTGTAGTAGTAGGGCAGTGTAGTATCCAGTCATTTTGGCCACCACTACGCAGTACTACAGACGCGGACGTGCCGCAGTAGGGCTATAGACTGTCCGCCATCTTTAGCCACTGATTTAAGCGGAAGCCCTACTGAGGAGTAAAGGAACAGGCGTGTCGTAGTAGGGCAGTGTAGAGTCCGATATTTTGGGCCATCGCAACACGGCACTACTGCCGTGCACGTGCCGCATTAGGGCCGGGGAGTGTTCATCATCTTTGGACACGGATTAGAGCGGAAGCCCACTTGAGGAGTAAAGCCACCGGCGTGTCGTAGTCGGGCAGTGTTGCGTCCGACATGTTGGGCCGCAGCAACGCGGCACTACAGCTTACACGTTCCGCTGAAGGGCCATGGAATTTCCGCCATCTTTTTCCATTAGTTAGATTGGAAGCCGAACTGAGGAGAAAAGGCACTGGCGTGTAGTAGTAGGGCAGTGTAGTATCCTACCATTTTGGCCACCACTGCTCAGCACTACAGCCGCGGTCGTGCCGCAGTAGGGCTATAGACTGTCCGCCATCTTTAGCCACTGATTTAAGCGGATGCCCAACTGAGGAGTAAAGGAACAGGCGTGTCGCAGTAGGGCAGTGTAGAGTCCGCTATTTTGGGGCACCGCAACACGGCACTACAGCCGCGGACGTGCCGCAGTAGGACTATGGAGTGTCCACCATCTTTGACCACTGATTAGAGCGGAAGCTCTTCTGAGGAGTAAAGCCACTGGCGTGTCGTAGTCGGGCAGTGTTGCGTCCGACATGTTGGGCCGCAGCAACGTGGCACTACAGCCGTGCAAGTGCCGCATTAGGGCCGTGGAGTGTTCGCCATCTTTGGTCCCGGATAAGAGCGGAAGCCCTGCTGAGGAGTAAGGGCACTGGCGTGTCGTAGTAGGGCAGTGTAGAGTCCGCCATTTTGGGGCAACGCAACGGGGCAATAAAGCCACGCACGTGTCGCAGTAGGGCCGTGGAGTGTCCGCCATCTTTGGCCACTGATTAGAGCGGAAGCCGAACTGTGGAGTAAAGGCACTGGCGTGTCGTAGTCGGGCAGTGTAGAGTACGCCATTTTGGACCACTGCAACGCGACACTTTAGCAGCGCACGTGCCGTTGAAGGGCTATGGAGTGCCCGACATCTTTTTCCATTAGTTAGAGTGGAAGCAGAACTGAGGAAAAAATGCACTGCCGTGTAGTAGTAGGGCAGTGTAGTATCCTGTCATTTTGGCCACAGCTACGCAGCACTACAGCCGCGGACGTGCCGCAGTAGGGCTATAGACTGTCCGCCATCTTTAGCCACTGATTTAAGCGGAAGCCCTACTGAGGAGTAAAGGAAATGGCGTGTCGTAGTAGGGCAGTGTAGAGTCCGATATTTTGGGGCAACGCAACGCGACACTACAGCCGCGCGCTTGCCGCAGTAGGGCCATGGAGGGTCCGCCATATTTGGCCTCTGATTTAAGCGGAAGCGCAACTGAGAACTTAAGATTTGGTAGAGTCTAGTAGGGCAGTGTAGTGTCCGCCATTTCGGGCCACCGCAACGCGGCACAACAGCCTATTACGTGCCGCAGTAGGGCCGTGGAGTGTCCGCCATTTTTGGCCACTGATTAGAGCGGAAGCCGAACTGAGGAGTAAAGGCACTGGCGTGTCGTAGTCGGACAGTGTTGCGTCCGACATGTTTGGCCACTGCAACGCGGCACTTCAGCAGCGCACGTCCGCCGAAGGGCCATGGAGTGTCCGACATCTTTTTCCACTATTTAGAGCGGAAGCAGATCTGAGGAGAAAAGGCACTGGCGTGTAGTAGTAGGGCAGTGTAGAGTCCGATATTTTGGGATATCGCAACACGGCACTACTGCCGTGCACGTGCCGCATTATGGCCGGGGAGTGTTCGCCATCTTTGGACACGGATTAGAGCGGAAGCCCAACTGAGGAGTAAAGCCACAGGCGTGTCGTAGTCGGGCAGTGTTGCGTCCGACATGTTAGGCCGCGCTACGCGGCGCTACAGCTTACACGTGCCGCTGAAGGGCCATGGAGTGTCCGCCATCTTTTTCCATTAGTTAGATTGGAAGCCGAACTGAGGAGAAAAGGCACTGGCGTGTAGTAGTAGGGCAGTGTAGTATCCTGCCATTTTGGCCACCACTGCTCAGCACTACAGCTGTGGACGTGCCGCAGTAGGGCTATAGACTGTCCGCCATCTTTAGCCACTGATTTAAGCGGAAGCCCAACTGAGGAATAAAGGAACAGGTGTGTCGCAGTAGGGCAGTGTAGAGTCCGCTATTTTGGGGCACCGCAACACGGCACTTCAGCCGCGGACGTGCCGCAGTAGGGCTATGGAATGTCCGCCATCTTTGGTAATGGATAAGAGCGGAAGCTCAACTGAGGAGTAAAGGCACAGGCGTGTCGTAGTAGGGCAGTGTAGAGTCCGCCATTTTAGAGAACCGCAACGCGACACTACAGCCGCGGACGTGACGCAGTAGGGCTATAGACAGTCCGCCATCTTTGGCCATTAATTAGAGCGGAAGCCGAACTGAGGAGTAAAGGCACTGACGTGTAGTAGTAGGGCAGTGTAGAGTCCGATATTTTGGGGCAACGCAACGCGGCAGTAAAGCCGCGCACGTGCCGAAGAAGGGCCACGGAGGGTCCGCCATATTTGGCCACAGATTAAAGCGGAAGCGCAACTGAGAACATGTCTTTGGTAGAGTCTAGCAGGACAGTGTTGTGTCCGCCCTTTTGGGCCACCGCAACGCTGCCCTACAGCCACGCACGTGCCACAGTTGGGCCGTGGAGTATCCGCCATCTTTGGCCACGGATTGTAGTGGAAGCTTAACTGAGGAGTAAAGGCACTCGCGTGTCACAGTAAGGCAGTGTAGAGTCCGCCATTTTTGGGCACTGCAACGCGACACTACAGTCGCGGACGTGCCGCAGTAGGGCTATAGACTGTCCGCCATCTTTAGCCACTGATTAGAGCATAAGCCGAACTGAGGAGTAAAGGCACGGGCGTATCGTAGTCGGGCAGTGTAGCGTCCGACTTGTTGGGCCACTGCAACGCGGCACTACAGCCGTGCACGTGCCGCAGTAGGTCCGGGGAGCGTTCGCCATCTTTGGAAACTGATTTGAGCTGAATCCCAACTGAGCAGTAAAGGCACTGGCATGTCGTAGTAAGGTAGTGTAGAGTCCGACATTTTGGGCCACTGCAACGTGGCACTACAGCCACGCACGTGCCGCAGAAGGGCCGTGGAGTGTCCGCCATCTTTATCCACTGATTAGAGCGGAATCCCAACTGAGGAGTAAAGGCACTGGCGTGCCGTAGTAAGCCAGTGTAGAGTCCGACATTTTGGGCCACTGCAACGTGGCACTACAGCCACACACGTGCCGCAGTAGGGCAATAGACCGTCCGCCATCGTTAGACACTGATTAGAGCAGAAGCCGAACTGAGGAGTAAAGGCACAGGCGTGTCGTAGTCGGGCAGTGTAGCGTCCGACATGTTGGGCCACCGCAACGCGGCAATAAAGCCACGCACGTGCCGCAGAAGGGCCATGGAGGGTCCGCCATATTTGGCTATAGATTAAAGCGGAAGCGCAACTGAGAACTTAAGTTTATGGTACAGTCTAGTAGGGTAGTGTTGTGTCCACCATTTTGGGCCACCGCAACGCAGCACTACAGCCACGCGCGCGCCGAAGTAGTGCCGGGGAGTGTTCGCCATCTTTGGTCCCGGATAAGAGCGGAAGCCCTGCTGAGGAGTAAAGGCACTGGCGTGTCGTAGTAGGGCAGTGTAGAGTCCGCCATTTTGTGGCAACGCAACGCGACACTACAGCCACGGACGTGCCGCAGTAGGGCTATAGACTTTCCGCCATCTTTGGCCATTAATTAGAGCGGAAGCCGAACTGAGGAGTAAAAGCACTGACGTGTAGTAGTAGGGCAGTGAAGAGTCCTATATTTTGTTCCACCGCAACGGGGCAATAAAGCCACGCACGTGTCGCTGTAGGGCCGTGGAGTGCCCGAGATCTTTTTCCATTAGTTAGAGTAGAAGCAGAACTGAGGAGAAAATGCACTGGCGTGTAGTAGTAGGGCAGTGTAGTATCCTGTCATTTTGGCCACAGTTACGCAGCACTACAGCCGCGGACGTGCCGCAGTAGGGCTATAGACTGTCCGCCATCTTTAGCCACTGATTTAAGCGGAAGCCCTACTGAGGAGTAAAGGAAATGGCGTGTCGTAGTAGGGCAGTGTAGAGTCCGATATTTTGGGGCAACGCAACGCAACACTACAGCCGCGCGCTTGCCGCAGTAGGGCCATGGAGGGTCCGCCATATTTGGCCTCTGATTTAAGCGGAAGCGCAACTGAGAACTTAAGTCTTTGGTAGAGTCTAGTAGGGCAGTGTAGTGTCCGCCATTTCGGGCCACCGCAACGCGGCACAACAGCCTATTACGTGCCGCAGTAGGGCCGTGGAGTGTCCTCCATTTTTGGCCACTGATTAGAGCGGAAGCCGAACTGAGGGGTAAAGGCACTGGAGCGTGTCGTAGTCGGACAGTGTTGCGTCCGACATGTTGGGCCACTGCAACGCGGCACTTCAGCCGTGCAAGTGCCGCATTAGGGCCGGGGAGTGTTCGCCATCTTTGGTCCCGGATAAGAGCGGAAGCCCTGATGAGGAGTAAAGGCACTGGCGTGTCGTAGTAGGGCAGTGTAGAGTCCTCCATTTTGGGGCAACGCAACGCGACACTACAGCCTCGGACGTGCCGCAGTAGGGCTATAGACTGTCCGCCATCTTTGGCCATTAATTAGAGCGGAAGCCGAACTGAGGAGTAAAGGCACTGACGTGTAGTAGTAGGGCAGTAAAGAGTCCTATATTTTGTTCCACCGGAACGGGGCAATAAAGCCACGCACGTGTCGCAGTAGGGCCGTGGAGTGTTCGCCATCTTTGGCCACTGATTAGAGCGTAAGCCGAACTGTGGAGTAAAGGCACTGGCGTGTCGTAGTCGGGCAGAGTGCAGTACGCCATTTTGGGCCACTACAACGCGGCACTTTAGCAGCGCACGTGCCGCTGAAGGGCCATGGAGTGTCCGACATCTTTTTCCATTAGTTAGATTGGAAGCCGAACTGAGGAGAAAAGGCACTGGCGTGTAGTAGTAGGGCAGTGTAGTATCCTACCATTTTGGCCACCACTGCTCAGCACTACAGCCGCGGTCGTGCCGCAGTAGGGCTATAGACTGTCCGCCATCTTTAGCCACTGATTTAAGCGGATGCCCAACTGAGGAGTAAAGGAACAGGCGTGTCGCAGTAGGGCAGTGTAGAGTCCGCTATTTTGGGGCACCGCAACACGGCACTACAGCCGCGGACGTGCCGCAGTAGGACTATGGAGTGTCCACCATCTTTGGCCACTGATTAGAGCGGAAGCTCTTCTGAGGAGTAAAGCCACTGGCGTGTCGTAGTCGGGCAGTGTTGCGTCCGACATGTTGGGCCGCAGCAACGTGGCACTACAGCCGTGCAAGTGCCGCATTAGGGCCGGGGAGTGTTCGCCATCTTTGGTCCCGGATAAGAGCGGAAGCCCTGCTGAGGAGTAAGGGCACTGGAGTGTCGTAGTAGGGCAGTGTAGATTCCGCCATTTTGGGGCAACGCAACGGGGCAATAAAGCCACGCACGTGTCGCAGTAGGGCCGTGGAGTGTCCGCCATCTTTGGCCACTGATTAGAGCGGAAGCCGAACTGTGGAGTAAAGGCACTGGCGTGTCGTAGTCGGGCAGTGTAGAGTACGCCATTTTGGACCACTGCAACGCGACACTTTAGCAGCGCACGTGCGGTTGAAGGGCTATGGAGTGCCCGACATCTTTTTCCATTAGTTAGAGTGGAAGCAGAACTGAGGAGAAAATGCACTGCCGTGTAGTAGTAGGGCAGTGTAGTATCCTGTCATTTTGGCCACAGCTACGCAGCACTACAGCCGCGGACGTGCCGCAGTAGGGCTATAGACTGTCCGCCATCTTTAGCCACTGATTTAAGCGGAAGCCCTACTGAGGAGTAAAGGAAATGGCGTGTCGTAGTAGGGCAGTGTAGAGTCCGATATTTTGGGGCAACGCAACGCGACACTACAGCAGCGCGCTTGCCGCAGTAGGGCCATGGAGGGTCCGCCATATTTGGCCTCTGATTTAAGCGGAAGCGCAACTGAGAACTTAAGATTTGGTAGAGTCTAGTAGGGCAGTGTAGTGTCCGCCATTTCGGGCCACCGCAACGCGGCACAACAGCCTATTACGTGCCGCAGTAGGGCCGTGGAGTGTCCGCCATTTTTGGCCACTGATTAGAGCGGAAGCCGAACTGAGGAGTAAAGGCACTGGCGTGTCGTAGTCGGACAGTGTTGCGTCCGACATGTTTGGCCACTGCAACGCGGCACTTCAGCAGCGCACGTCCGCCGAAGGGCCATGGAGTGTCCGACATCTTTTTCCACTATTTAGAGCGGAAGCAGATCTGAGGAGAAAAGGCACTGGCGTGTAGTAGTAGGGCAGTGTAGAGTCCGATATTTTGGGATATCGCAACACGGCACTACTGCTGTGCACGTGCCGCATTATGGCCGGGGAGTGTTCGCCATCTTTGGACACGGATTAGAGCGGAAGCCCAACTGAGGAGTAAAGCCACAGGCGTGTCGTAGTCGGGCAGTGTTGCGTCCGACATGTTAGGCCGCGCTACGCGGCGCTACAGCTTACACGTGCCGCTGAAGGGCCATGGAGTGTCCGCCATCTTTTTCCATTAGTTAGATTGGAAGCCGAACTGAGGAGAAAAGGCACTGGCGTGTAGTAGTAGGGCAGTGTAGTATCCTGCCATTTTGGCCACCACTGCTCAGCACTACAGCTGTGGACGTGCCGCAGTAGGGCTATAGACTGTCCGCCATCTTTAGCCACTGATTTAAGCGGAAGCCCAACTGAGGAATAAAGGAACAGGTGTGTCGCAGTAGGGCAGTGTAGAGTCCGCTATTTTGGGGCACCGCAACACGGCACTTCAGCCGCGGACGTGCCGCAGTAGGGCTATGGAATGTCCGCCATCTTTGGTAATGGATAAGAGCGGAAGCTCAACTGAGGAGTAAAGGCACAGGCGTGTCGTAGTAGGGCAGTGTAGAGTCCGCCATTTTAGAGAACCGCAACGCGACACTACAGCCGCGGACGTGACGCAGTAGGGCTATAGACAGTCCGCCATCTTTGGCCATTAATTAGAGCGGAAGCCGAACTGAGGAGTAAAGGCACTGACGTGTAGTAGTAGGGCAGTGTAGAGTCCGATATTTTGGGGCAACGCAACGCGGCAGTAAAGCCGCGCACGTGCCGAAGAAGGGCCACGGAGGGTCCGCCATATTTGGCCACAGATTAAAGCGGAAGCGCAACTGAGAACATGTCTTTGGTAGAGTCTAGCAGGACAGTGTTGTGTCCGCCATTTTGGGCCACCGCAACGCTGCCCTACAGCCACGCACGTGCCACAGTTGGGCCGTGGAGTATCCGCCATCTTTGGCCACGGATTGTAGTGGAAGCTTAACTGAGGAGTAAAGGCACTCGCGTGTCACAGTAAGGCAGTGTAGAGTCCGCCATTTTTGGGCACTGCAACGCGACACTACAGTCGCGGACGTGCCGCAGTAGGGCTATAGACTGTCCGCCATCTTTAGCCACTGATTAGAGCATAAGCCGAACTGAGGAGTAAAGGCACGGGCGTATCGTAGTCGGGCAGTGTAGCGTCCGACTTGTTGGGCCACTGCAACGCGGCACTACAGCCGTGCACGTGCCGCAGTAGGTCCGGGGAGCGTTCGCCATCTTTGGAAACTGATTTGAGCTGAATACCAACTGAGCAGTAAAGGCACTGGCATGTCGTAGTAAGGTAGTGTAGAGTCCGACATTTTGGGCCACTGCAACGTGGCACTACAGCCACGCACGTGCCGCAGAAGGGCCGTGAAGTGTCCGCCATCTTTATCCACTGATTAGAGCGGAATCCCAACTGAGGAGTAAAGGCACTGGCGTGCCGTAGTAAGCCAGTGTAGAGTCCGACATTTTGGGCCACTGCAACGTGGCACTACAGCCACACACGTGCCGCAGTAGGGCAATAGACCGTCCGCCATCGTTAGACACTGATTAGAGCAGAAGCCGAACTGAGGAGTAAAGGCACAGGCGTGTCGTAGTCGGGCAGTGTAGCGTCCGACATGTTGGGCCACCGCAACGCGGCAATAAAGCCACGCACGTGCCGCAGAAGGGCCATGGAGGGTCCGCCATATTTGGCTATAGATTAAAGCGGAAGCGCAACTGAGAACTTAAGTTTATGGTACAGTCTAGTAGGGTAGTGTTGTGTCCATCATTTTGGGCCACCGCAACGCAGCACTACAGCCACGCGCGCGCCGAAGTAGTGCCGGGGAGTGTTCGCCATCTTTGGTCCCGGATAAGAGCGGAAGCCCTGCTGAGGAGTAAAGGCACTGGCGTGTCGTAGTAGGGCAGTGTAGAGTCCGCCATTTTGTGGCAACGCAACGCGACACTACAGCCACGGACGTGCCGCAGTAGGGCTATAGACTGTCCGCCATCTTTGGCCATTAATTAGAGCGGAAGCCGAACTGAGGAGTAAAAGCACTGACGTGTAGTAGTAGGGCAGTGAAGAGTCCTATATTTTGTTCCTCCGCAACGGGGCAATAAAGCCACGCACGTGTCGCTGTAGGGCCGTGGAGTGCCCGAGATATTTTTCCATTAGTTAGAGTGGAAGCAGAACTGAGGAGAAAATGCACTGGCGTGTAGTAGTAGGGCAGTGTAGTATCCTGTCATTTTGGCCACAGCTACGCAGCACTACAGCCGCGGACGTGCCGCAGTAGGGCTATAGACTGTCCGCCATCTTTAGCCACTGATTTAAGCGGAAGCCCTACTGAGGAGTAAAGGAAATGGCGTGTCGTAGTAGGGCAGTGTAGAGTCCGATATTTTGGGGCAACGCAACGCAACACTACAGCCGCGCGCTTGCCGCAGTAGGGCCATGGAGGGTCCGCCATATTTGGCCTCTGATTTAAGCGGAAGCGCAACTGAGAACTTAAGTCTTTGGTAGAGTCTAGTAGGGCAGTGTAGTGTCCGCCATTTCGGGCCACCGCAACGCGGCACAACAGCCTATTACGTGCCGCAGTAGGGCCGTGGAGTGTCCGCCATTTTTGGCCACTGATTAGAGCGGAAGCCGAACTGAGGAGTAAAAGCACTGGCGTGTCGTAGTCGGACAGTGTTGCGTCCGACATGTTTGGCCACTGCAACGCGGCACTTCAGCAGCGCACGTCCGCCGAAGGGCCATGGAGTGTCCGACATCGTTTTCCACTATTTAGAGCGGAAGCAGATCTGAGGAGAAAAGGCACTGGCGTGTAGTAGTAGGGCAGTGTAGAGTCCGATATTTTGGGATATCGCAACACGGCACTACTGCCGTGCACGTGCCGCATTATGGCCGGGGAGTGTTCGCCATCTTTGGACACGGATTAGAGCGGAAGCCCAACTGAGGAGTAAAGCCACAGGCGTGTCGTAGTCGGGCAGTGTTGCGTCCGACATGTTGGGCCGCGCTACGTGGCGCTACAGCTTACACGTGCCGCTGAAGGGCCATGGAGTGTCCGCCATCTTTTTCCATTAGTTAGATTGGAAGCCGAACTGAGGAGAAAAGGCACTGGCGTGTAGTAGTAGGGCAGTGTAGTATCCTGCCATTTTGGCCACCACTGCTCAGCACTACAGCTGCGGACGTGCCGCAGTAGGGCTATAGACTGTCCGCCATCTTTAGCCACTGATTTAAGCGGAAGCCCAACTGAGGAATAAAGGAACAGGTTTGTCGCAGTAGGGCAGTGTAGAGTCCGCTATTTTGGGGCACCGCAACACGGCACTTCAGTCGCGGACGTGCCGCAGTAGGGCTATGGAATGTCCGCCATCTTTGGTAATGGATAAGAGCGGAAGCTCAACTGAGGAGTAAAGGCACAGGCGTGTCGTAGTAGGGCAGTGTAGAGTCCGCCATTTTAGGGAACCGCAACGCGACACTACAGCCGCGGACGTGACGCAGTAGGGCTATAGACTGTCCGCCATCTTTGGCCATTAATTAGAGCGGAAGCCGAACTGAGGAGTAAAGGCACTAACGTGTAGTAGTAGGGCAGTGTAGAGTCCGATATTTTGGGGCAACGCAACGCGGCAATAAGGCCGCGCACGTGCAGCATTAGGACCGTGGACTGTTCGCCATCTTTGGCCACTGATTAGAGCGGAAGCCCAACTGTGGAGTAAAGGCACTGGTGTGTAGAAATAGGGCAGTGTTATTTCCTGCCATTTTGGCTACCGCAACGCGGCACTACAGCCGTGCACGTGCAGCATTAGGGCCTTGGAGTGTTCGCCATTTGTTAGCCTGGGATTAAAGCGGCAGACCAACTGAGGAGTAAAGGCACTGGCGTGTCGTAGTAGGGCAGAGTAGAGTCTGACAATTTGGGCCACCGCAACGCGGCACTACCGCCGCGCGAGTGCCGCTGAAGGGCCATGGAGGGTCCGCTATATTTGGCCACTGATTAGAGCGGAAGCGCTACTGAGAACTTAAGTCTTTGGTAGGGTCTAGAAGGGCAGTGTTGTGTCCGCCATTTTGGGCCATCGCAACTTGGCACATTCAGCCGCGGACGTGCTGCAGAAGGGCCATAGAGTGTCCGCCTTCTTTGTTCACTAATTTGAGCGGAAGTCGAACTGAGGAGTAAAGGCACTGGCGTGTAGAAATAGGGCAGTGTAGTTTCCTGCCATTTTGGCCCCCGCAACGCGGCGCGACAGCCGTACACGTGCCGCTGAAGGGCCATGGAGTGTCCGCCATCTTTTTCCACTATTTAGAGCGGAAGCCGAACTGAGGAGTAAAAGCACTGGTGTGTAGTAGTTGGGCAGTGTAGTTTCCTGCCATTTTCGCCACTGCAACGCGGCACTACAGCCGTGCACGTGCGGCATTAGGGGGCGTTAGTGTTCGCCATCTTTGGCCACGGATTAGAGCGGAAGCCCAACTGAGGAGTAAAGGCACTGGCGTGTCGTAGTAGGGCAGTGTAATTTCCTGCCATTTTGGCCCCCGCAACGCGGCTATAAAGCCGCACACGTGCCGCAGTAGGGCCGTGGAGGGTTCGCCATATTTGGCCACTGTTTAGAGCGGAAGCGCTACTGAGAACTTAAGTCTTTGGTAGGGTCTAGAAGGGCAGTGTAGTGTCCACCATTTTGGGCAATCGCAACTTGGCACATTCAGCCGTGGACGTGCCGCAGAAGGGCTATAGACTGTCCGCCATCTTTGGCTCCTGATTAGAGCGGAAGCAGAACTGTGGAGTAAAGGCACTGGCGTGTTGTAGTCAGGCAGTGTAGCGACTGAAAAGTTGGGCCACCGCAACGCGGCACTACAGTCGTGCACGTGCCGCAGAAGGGCCATGGAGTGTCCGCCACCTTTGGTCACTGATTCGGGCGGAAGCCGACCTGAGGAGTAAAGGCACTCGCGTGTCGTAGTAGGGCAGTGTAATTTCCTGCCATTTTGGCCCCCGCAACGCAGCTATAAAGCCGCACACGTGCCGCAGTAGGGCCATGGAGGGTCCGGAAGCTGGAATGGATAAGAGCGGAAGCCCAACTGAGGGGTTATGGGACTGGCGTTTAGTAGTAGGACAGCGATGAGTTCGACAATTTGGGCAACCGCAACGCGGCACTACAGCCGCGGACGTGCCGCATTAGAGCTATGGAGTGTCCGCCATCTTTGGCCAATGCTTAGTGTGGAAGCGCAATTGAGAACTTATGTCTTTGGTAGGGTCATGTAGGCGGTGTAGTGTCCGCTATTTTGGGCCACCACAACGCGGCACTACAGTTGCGCATGTGCCGCAGTTGGATCATGGAGTGTCCGAAATCTTTGGCCAGTGATTAGAGTGGAAGCCCAACTGAGGTGTAAAGGCACTGGCTTTTCGTTGTAGGGCAGTGTAGTTTCCTGCCATTTTGGCCACCACAATGCGGCACTACAGCCGTGCACGTGCCGCATTAGGGCCTTGGAGTTTTCGCCATTTTTTGGCCACGGATTAGAGCGGAAGCCCAACTGAGGAATAAAGGCACTTTCGTGTCGTAGTAGGGCAGTGTAGTTTCCTGCCATTTTGGCCCCCGCAACGCGGCGCTACAGCCGTGCACGTGCCGCTGAAGGGCCATGGAGTGTCCGCCATCTTTTTCCACTATTTAGAGCGGAAGCTGAACAGAGGAGTAAAGGCACTGGTGTGTCGTAGTAGGGCAGTGTAGAGTCCGACAATTTAGGCCACCGCAACGCGACACTACAGCCGCGCATGTGCCGCAATAGGGCCATAGAGAGTCCGCCTTCTTTGTTCACTAATTTGAGCGGAAGTCGAACTGAGGAGTAAAGGCACTGGCGTGTCGTAGTAGGGCAGTGTAATTTCCTGCCATTTTGGCCCCCGCAACGCAGCTATAAAGCCGCACACGTGCCGCAGTAGGGCCATGGAGGGTCCGCAATCTTTGGCAACGGATAAGAGTGGAAGCCCAACTGAGGGGTTATGGGACTGGCGTTTAGTAGTAGGACAGCGATGAGCGCGACAATTTGGGCAACCGCAACGCGGCACTACAGCCGCGGACGTGCCGCATTAGAGCTATGGAGTGTCCGCCATCTTTGGCCAATGCTTAGTGTGGAAGCGCAATTGAGAACTTATGTCTTTGGTAGGGTCATGTAGGGCGGTGTAGTGTCCGCTATTTTGGGCCACCACAACGCGGCACTACAGTTGCGCATGTGCCGCAGTTGGACCATGGACTGTCCGAAATCTTTGGCCAGTGATTAGAGTGGAAGCCCAACTGAGGTGTAAAGGTACTGGCTTTTTGTTGTAGGGCAGTGTAGATTCCTGCCATTTTGGCCCCCGCAACGCGGCTATAAAGCCGCACACGTGCCGCAGTAGGGCCATGGAGGGTCCGCCATATTTGGCCACTGTTTAGAGCGGAAGCGCTACTGAGAACTTAAGTCTTTGGTAGGGTCTAGAAGGGCAGTGTAGTGTCCACCAATTTGGGCAATCGCAACTTGGCACATTCAGCCGTAGACGTGCCGCAGAAGGGCTATAGACTGTCCGCCATCTTTGGCTCGTGATTAGAGTGGAAGCAGAACTGTGTAGTAAAGGCACTGGCGTGTTGTAGTCAGGCAGTGTAGCGACTGAAAAGTTGGGCCACCGCAACACGGCACTACAGTCGTGCACGTGCAGCATTAGGACCGTGGAGTGTCCGCCATATTTGGCCACTGTTTAGAGCGGAAGCGCTACTGAGAACTTAAGTCTTTGGTAGGGTCTAGAAGGGCAGTGTAGTTTCCTGCCATTTTGGCCACCGCAACGCGGTAATACAGCCGTGCACGTGCAGCATTAGGACCGTGGAGGGTCCGCAATCTTTGGCAACGGATAAGAGCGGAAGCCCAACAGAGGGGTAAAGGGACTGGCGTGTCGTAGTAGGGCAGTGTAGCGACTGAAAAGTTAGGCCACCGCAACGCGGAACTACAGTCGTGCACGTGCCGCAGAAGGGCCACGGAGAGTCCGCCATCTTTGGTCACTGATTAGGGCGGAAGCCGACCTGAGGAGTAAAGGCACTCGCGTGTCGTAGTAGGGCAGTGTAATTTCCTGCCAATTTGGCCCCCGCAACGCAGCTATAAAGCCGCACACGTGCCGCAGTAGGGCCATGGAGGGTCCGCAATCTTTGGCAACGGATAAGAGCGGAAGCCCAACTGAGGGGTTATGGGACTGGCGTTTAGTAGTAGGATAGCGATGAGTTCGACAATTTGGGCAACCGCAACGCGGCACTACAGCCGCGGACGTGCCGCATTAGAGCTATGGAGTGTCCGCCATCTTTGGCCAATGCTTAGTGTGGAAGCGCAATTGAGAACTTATGTCTTTGGTAGGGTCATGTAGGGCGGTGTAGTGTCCGCTATTTTGGGCCACCACAACGCGGCACTACAGTTGCGCATGTGCCGCAGTTGGACCATGGAGTGTCCGAAATCTTTGGCCAGTGATTAGAGTGGAAGCCCAACTGAGGTGTAAAGGCACTGGCTTTTCGTTGTAGGGCAGTGTAGTTTCCTGCCATTTTGGCCACCACAACGCGGCACTACAGCCGTGCACGTGCCGCATTAGGGCCTTGGAGTGTTCGCCATTTTTTGGCCACGGATTAGAGCGGAAGCCCAACTGTGGAATAAAGGCACTTTCGTGTCGTAGTAGGGCAGTGTAGTTTCCTGCCATTTTGGCCCCCGCAACGTGGCGCTACAGCCGTGCACGTGCCGCTGAAGGGCCATGGAGTGTCCGCCATCTTTTTCCACTATTTAGAGCGGAAGCCGAACAGAGGAGTAAAGGCACTGGTGTGTCGTAGTAGGGCAGTGTAGAGTCCAACAATTTAGGCCACCGCAACGCGACACTACAGCCGCGCATGTGCCGCAATAGGGCCATAGAGTGTCCGCCTTCTTTGTTCACTAATTTGAGCGGAAGTCGAAAAGAGGAGTAAAGGCACTGACGTGTAGAAATAGGACAGTGTAGTTTCCTGCCATTTTGGCCAGCGCAACGCGGTAATACAGCCGCGCACGTGCAGCATTAGGACCGTGGAGTGTCCGCAATCTTTG
Source organism: Parasteatoda tepidariorum (assembly GCF_982258835.1). Classification (NCBI taxonomy): domain Eukaryota; kingdom Metazoa; phylum Arthropoda; class Arachnida; order Araneae; family Theridiidae; genus Parasteatoda; species Parasteatoda tepidariorum. The sequence goes on from NW_028257370.1 coordinate 356,368, forward strand.
GCTACGGATTAGAGCGGAAACCCAACAGAGGGGTAAAGGGACTGGCGTGTCGTAGTAGGGCAGTGTAGAGTCCGACATTTTGGACACCGCAACGCGGCACTACAGCCGCGAACGTGCCGCAGTAGAGCTATGGAGTGTCCACCATATTTGACCACTGATTAGAGTGGAAGCGCAACTGAGAACTTAAGTCTTTGAAAGGGTCTTGTAGTTCAGTGTAGTGTCCGCTATTTTGGGCCACCACAACGCGGCACTACAGCCGCGAACGTGCCGCACTAGGGCTATAAACTGTTCGCCATCTTTGGCCACTGATTAGAGCTGAAGCCCAACTGTGGAGTAAAGGCACTGGCGTTTTGTAGTCGGACTGTGTAGAGTTCAACAAGTTGGGCCACCTCAACGAGGCACTACAGCCGTGCACGTGCCGCTGAAGGGCCATAGAGTGTACGCCTTCTTTGGTCACTAAAGAGAGCGGAGGCAGAACAGAGGAGTAAATGCACTGGTGTGTAGAAATAGGGCAGTGTAGTTTCCTGCCAATTTGTCCACCGCAACGCGGCACTACAGCCGTGCACGTGCAGCATTAGGGCCTTGGAGTGTTCGCCATTTTTTAGCATGGGATTAGAGCGGAAGTCCATCAGAGGAGTAAAGGCACTGGCGTGTCGTAGTAGGGCAGTGTAGAGTCCGACATTTTGGGCCACCGCAACGCGGCACTACAGCCGCGAACGTGCCACACTAGGGCTATAGACTGTTCGCCATCTTTGGCCACGGAGTGGAGCGGAAGCCCAACTGAGGAGTAAAGGCACAGTCGTGTCGTAGTTGGGCAGTGCAGAATCCGACAATTTGAGCTACAGCAACGCGGCACTACTGCCGCGCACGTGCCGCTGAAGGGCCATGGAGTGTCCGCCATATTTTTCCACTATTTATAGCGGAAGCCGAACTGAGGAGTAAAGGCACTGGCGTGTAGTAGTAGGGCAGTGTAATTTCCTGCCATTTTGGTCCCCGCAACGCGGCTATAAAGCCGCACACGTGCCGCAGTAGGGCCATGAAGTGTCTGCCATATTTGGCCACTGATTAGAGCGGAAACGCTACTGAGAACTTAAGTCTTTGGTAGGGTCTAGAAGGGCAGTGTAGTGTCCACCATTTTGGGCAATCGCAACTTGGCACATTCAGCCGTGGACGTGCTGCAGAAGGGCTATAGACTGTCCGCCATCTTTGGCTCCTGATTAGAGCGGAAGCAGAACTGTGGAGTAAAGGCACTGGCGTGTTGTAGTCAGGCAGTATAGCGACCGACAAGTTGGGCCACCGCAACGCGGCACTACAGTCGTGCACGTGCCGCAGAAAGGCCATGGAGAGTCCGCCATCTTTGGTCACTGATTAGGGCGGAAGCCGACCTGAGAAGTAAAGGCACTCGCGTGTCGTAGCAGGGCAGTGTAATTTCCTGCCAATTTGGCCACCGCAACGCGGCACTACAGCCGTGCACGTGCAGCATTAGGGTCTTGGAGAGTTCGCCATTTTTTAGCCTGGGATTAGAGCGGAAGCCCAACTGAGGAGTAAAGGCACTGGCGTGTCGTAGTAGGGCAGTGTAGAGTCTGACATTTTGGGCCACCGCAACGCGGCACTACAGCCGCGGGCTTGCCGGTCAAGGGCTATAGACTGTTCGCCATCTTTGGCCACGGGGTGGAGCGGAAGCCCAACTGAGGAGTAAAGGCACTGGCGTGTCGTAGTAGGGCAGTGCAGAATCCGACATTTTGGGCTACCGCAACGCGGCACTACAGCCGGGCACGTGCCGCAGTATTGCCATAGAGTGTCCGCCTTCTTTGGTCACAGATTAGAGCGGAAGCCGAACTGAGGAGCAAAGGCACTGGCGTGTAGAAATAGGGCAGCGTAGTTTCCTGCCATTTTGGCCACCGCAACGCGGCACTGAAGCCGTGCACATGCCGCATTAGGGCCTTGGAGTGTTCGCCAACTGCCACACTAGGGCTATAGACTGTTCGCCATCTTTGGCCACGGAGTGGAGCGGAAGCCCAACTGAGGAGTAAAGGCACTGTCGTGTCGCAGTTGGGCTGCGCTGAATCCGACAATTTGGGCTACCGCTACGCGGCACTACTGCCACGCACGTGCCGCAGAAATGCCATAGAGTGTCCGCCTTCTTTGGTCACAGATTAGAGCGGAAGCCGAACTGAGGAGTAAAGGCACAGGCGTGTGGTCGTAGGGCTGGGAAGAGTCCGACATGTTGGGCCACCGAAACGCGGCACCTCAGCCGCGTGAGTGCCGCTGAAGGGCCATGGAGTGCCATGGAGTGCCATGGAGTGCATGGAGAAGGGCCATGGAGTGTCCGCAATATTTTCCCACTATTTAGAGTGGAAGCCGAACTGAGGAGTAAAGGCACTGGCGTGTAGTAGTTGGGCAGTGTAGTTTCCTGCCATTTTCTTCACTGCAACGCGGCACTACAGCCGTGCACGTGCGGCATTAGGGGGCGGTAGTGTTCGCCATCTTTGGCCACGGATTAGAGCGGAAGCTCTACTGAGGAGTAACGGCACTGGCGTGTCGTAGTAGGGCAGTGTAATTTCCAGCCATTTTGGCCCCCGCAACGCGGCTATAAAGCCGCACACGTGCCGAAGTAGGGCCATGGAGGGTCCGCCATATTTGGCCACTGATTAGAGCGGAAGCGCTAGTGAGAACTTATGTCTTTGGTAGGGTCTCGAAGGGCAGTGTAGTGTCCACCATTTTGCGCAATCGCAACTTGGCACATTCAGCCGTGGACGTGCCGCAAAAGGGCTATAGACTGTCCGCCATCTTTGGCTCCTGATTAGAGCGGCAATAGCACCATAGAGAGTCCGCTTTCTTTGGTCACCAATTAGAGCGGAAGCCGAACTGAGGAGTAATGGAACTGGCGTGTAGAAAAAGGGATGGGTAGTTTCCTGCCATTTTGGCAACCACAACGCGGCACTACAGCCGTGCACGTGCAGCATTAGGGCCTTGGAGTGTTCGCCATTTTTTGGCCACGGATTAGAGGGGTAGCCCAACTGAGGAGTAAAGGCACTGGCGTGTCGTAGTAGGGCAGTATAGCGACCGACAAGTTGGGCCACCGCAACGCGGCACTACAGTCGTGCACGTGCCGCAGAAAGGCCATGGAGAGTCCGCCATCTTTGGTCACTGATTAGGGCGGAAGCCGACCTGAGAAGTAAAGGCACTCGCGTGTCGTAGCAGGGCAGTGTAATTTCCTGCCAATTTGGCCACCGCAACGCGGCACTACAGCCGTGCACGTGCAGCATTAGGGTCTTGGAGAGTTCGCCATTTTTTAGCCTGGGATTAGAGCGGAAGCCCAACTGAGGAGTAAAGGCACTGGCGTGCCGTAGTCGGGCAGTGTAGCGTCCGACATGTTGGGCCTCCGCAACGCGTCACTAAAGCAGCGAACGTGCCGCAGTAGGACCATGGAGTGCCCGCAATATTTTTCCACTATTTAGAGCGGAAGCCGAACTGAGGAGTGAAGGCACAGTCGTGTCGTAGTCGGGCAGTGTAGCGTCCGACATGTTGGGCCTCCGCAACGCGTCACTAAAGCAGCGCACGTGCCGCAGTAGGACCATGGAGTGCCCGCCATATTTTTCCACTATTTAGAGCGGAAGCCGAACTGAGGAGTGAAGGCACTGGCGTGTCGTAGTCGGGCAGTGTAGCGTCAGACATGCTGGGCCACCGCATCGCCTGATTACAGCTACGCACGAGCCGCAGGAGGACCATGGAGTGTCCGCCATATTTTTCCACTATTTAGAGCGGAAGCCGAACTGAGGAGTAAATTCACTGGCGTGTCGTAGTAGGTCTGTGTAGATTCCACCATTTTGGTTCACCGCAACGCGGCACTACAGCCGCGCATGTGCCGCAATAGGGTCATAGAGTGTCCGCCTCCTTTGGTCACTAATTAGAGCGGAAGCCGAACTGAGGAGTAAAGGCATTGGTGTGTAGAAATAGGGAAGTGTAGTTTCCTGCCATTTTCGCCTCTGCAACGCGGCACTACAGCCGTGCACGTGCAGCATTAGGGCCTTGGAGTGTTCGCCATTTTTTGGCCACGGATTAGAGGGGTAGCCCAACTGAGGAGTAAAGGCACTGGCGTGTCGTAGTAGGGCAGTGTAGAGTCCGACATTTTGGGCTACTGCAACGCAGCACTACAGCCGCGGACGTGCCACACTAGGGCTATAGACTGTTCGCCATCTTTGGCCACGGAGTGGAGCGGAAGCCCAACTGAGGAAAAAAGGCACAGTCGTGTCGTAGTTGGGCAGTGCAGAATCCGTCAATTTGAGCTACAGCAACGCGGCACTACAGCCGCGCACGTGCCGCAGAAATGCCATAGAGTGTCCGCCTTCTTTGGTCACAGATTAGAGCGGAAGCCGAACTGAGGAGTAAAGGCACAGGCGTGTGGTAGTAGGGCTGGGAAGAGTCCGACATGTTGGGCCAGCGAAACGCGGCTCTACAGCCGCGCGAGTACCACTGAAGGGCCATAGTGTCCGCCATATTTTTCCACTATTTAGAGCGGAAGCCGAACTGAGGAGTAAAGGCACTGGCGTGTAGTAGTTGGGCAGTGTAGTTTCCTGCCATTATCGCCACTGCAACGCGGCACTACAGCCGTGCACGTGCGGCATTAGGGGGCGGTAGTGTTCGCCATCTTTGGCCACGGATTAGAGCGGAAGCCCAACTGAGGAGTAAAGGCACTGGCGTGTCGTAGTAGGGCAGTGTAATTTCCTGCCATTTTGGCCCCCGCAACGCGGCTATAAAGCCGCACACGTGCTGCAGTAGGGCCATGGAGGGTCCACCATATTTGGCCACTGATTGGAGCGGAAGCGCTACTGAGAACTTAAGTCTTTGGTAGGGCCTATAAGGGTACACTATTACCCTGTAATATAATACCTGGTCCAATTTAAATATTATGGTTCCATATTAAGGTCTGATATCGCACCTTGCGTTAGTTAACCATTGAAAGATGTCTTTGAATTTTTAAAGCATTTTAGAACGCTTATTTCTTCATTTTAAGCTTCTCAGAACACTTTATTTCGCATAGGCATACATAGTAAACTTTAGGGTCACGCTGCGTACCCCCTAATTGACCTATAATTATTTTCTGTGGTAGGGTACACTATCACCCTGTAATATAATACGTGGTCCAATTTAAAAATTTTGGGTCAATATTAAGGTCCGATACCCTACCGTTAGTTAACATAGAAAAGAGTCTTCGAATTTCCTTGTTTTAATGCACTATTTAAAATATACATAGTGCATCCCCTAATTGACATATAATTATTTCCTGTTGTAGGGTACACTATTACCCAGTATTATAATACCTGGTCCAATTTAAATATTATGGTACCATATTAAGGTCTGATATCACGCCTTGCGTTAGTTAACCATTGAAAGATGTCTTTGAATTTTTAAAGCATTTTAGAACGCTTATTTCTTCATTTTAAGCTTCTCAGAACACTCTATTTCGCATAGGCATACATAGTAAACTTTAGGGTCACGCTGTGTACCCCCTAAATGACCTATTATTATTTCCTGTGGTTGGGTACACTATTACCCTGTAATATAATTCGTGGTCCAATTTAAAAAGTATAGGTCAATATTAAGGTCCGATACCGTGCCGTTAGTTAACATAGAAAAGTGTCTTCGTATTTCCTTGTTTTAATGCACTATTTAAAATATACATAGTGTACCCCCTAATTGACCTATAATTATTTCCTGTGGTACGGTACTTTATTACCCTGTAATATAATACCTGGTCCAATTTAAATAATATGGGTCAATATTAAGGTCTGATATTGCGCCTTGCGTTAGTTAACCATTGAAAGATGTCTTTGAATTTTTAAAGCATTTTAGAAAGCTTATTTCTTCATTTTAAGCTTCTCAGAACACTCTATTTCGCATAGGCATACATAGTAAACTTTGGGGTCACGCTGTGTACCCCCTAATTAACCTATAATTATTTCCTGTGGTAGGGTGCACTATTACCCTGTAATATAATACGTGGTCCAATTTAAAAATTTTAGGTCAATATTAAGGTCCGATACCCTACCGTTAGTTAACATAAAAAAGAGTCTTCGTATTTCCTTGTTTTAATGCACTATTTAAAATATACATAGTGTACCCCCTAAATGACCTATAATTATTTCCTGTTGTAGGGTACACTATTACCCTGTAATATAATACCTGGTCCAATTTAAATATTATGGTTCCATATTAAGGTCTGATATCGCGCCTTGCGTTAGTTAACCATTGAAAGATGTCTTTAAATTTTTAAAGCATTTTAGAACGCTTATTTCTTCATTTTAAGCTTCTTAGAACACTCTATTTCGCATAGGCATACATAGTAAACTTTAGGGTCACGCTGTGTACCCCCTAAATGACCTATTATTATTTCCTGTGGTCGGGTACTCTATTACCCTGTAATATAATTCGTGGTCCAATTTAAAAAGTATAGGTCAATATAAAGGTCCGATACCGTGCCGTTAGTTAACATAGAAAAGTGTCTTCGAATTTCCTTGTTTTAATGCACTATTTAAAATATACATAGTGTACCCCCTAATTGACCTATAATTATTTCCTGTGGTAGGGTACACTATTACCCTGTAATATAATACCTGGTCCAATTTAAATAATATGGGTCAATATTAAGGTCTGATATTGCGCCTTGTGTTAGTTAACCATTGAAAGATGTCTTTGAATTTTTAAAGCATTTTAGAACGCTTATTTCTTCATTTTAAGCTTCTCAGAACACTCTATTTCGCATAGGCATGCATAGTAAACTTTGGGGTCACGCTGTGTACCCCCTAATTGACCTATAATTATTTCCTGTGGTAGGGTACACTATTACCCTGTAATATAATACGTGGTCCAATTTCAAAATTATAGGTCAATATGAAGGTCCGATACCGTGCCGTTAGTTAACATAGAAAAGTGTCTTCGTATTTCCTTGTTTTAATGCACTATTTAAAATATACATAGTGTATCCCCTAATTGACCTATAATTATTTCCTGTGGTAGGGTACACTATTACCCTGTAATATAATACCTGGTCCAATTTAAATATTATGGGTCAATATTAAGGTCTGATATTGCGCCTTGCGTTAGTTAACCATTGAAAGATGTCTTTGAATTTTTAAAGCATTTTAGAACGCTTATTTCTTCATTTTAAGCTTCTCAGAACCCCTTATTTCGCATAGGCATACATAGTAAACTTTAGGGTCACGCTGTGTACCCCCTAATTGACCTATACTTATTTTCTGTGGTAGGGTACACTATCACCCTGTGATATAATACGTGGTCCAATTTAAAAATTATAGGTCAATAGTAAGGTCCGATACCGTGCCGTTAGTTAACATAGAAAAGTGTCTTCGTTTTTCCTTGTTTTAATGCACTATTTAAAATATACATAGTGTACCCCCTAATTGACCTATAATTATTTCCTGTGGTAGGGTACACTATTACCCTGTAATATAATACCTGGTCCAATTTAAATGATATGGGTCAATATTAAGGTCTGATATTGCGCCTTGCGTTAGTTAACCATTGAAAGATGTCTTTGAATTTTTAAAGCATTTTAGAACGCTTATTTCTTCATTTTAAGCTTCTCAGAACACTCTATATCGCATAGGCATACATAGTAAAATTTGGGGTCACGCTGTGTCCCCCCTAAATGACATATATTTATTTCCTGTGGTAGGGTACACTATTACCCTGTAATATAATACGTGGTCCAATTTAAAAATTATAGGTCAATATTAAGGTCTGATACCGTGCCGTTAGTTAACATAGAAAAATGTCTTTGAATTTTTAAAGCATTTTAGAACGCTTATTTCCTCATTTTAAGCTTCTCAGAAAACTTTATTTCGCATAGGCATACATTGTAAACTTTAGGGTCACGCTGTGTACCCCCTAATTGACCTATAATTATTTCCTGTGGTAGGGTACACTATAACCTTGTAATATAATACGTGGTCCAATTTATAAATTATAGGTCAATATTAAGGTCCGATACCGTGCCGTTAGTTAACATAGAAAAGTGTCTTCGAATTTCCTTGTTTTAATGCACTATTTAAAATATACATAGTGTACCCCCTAATTGACCTATCATTATTTCCTGTGGTAGGGTACACTATTACCCTGTAATATAATACCTGGTCCAATTTAAATAATATGGGTCAATATTAAGGTCTGATATTGCGCCTTGCGTTAGTTAACCATTGAAAGATGTCTTTGAATTTTTAAAGCATTTTAGAACGCCTATTTCTTCATTTTAAGCTTCTCAGAACACTCTATTTCGCATATGCATACATAGTAAAATTTAGGGTCACGCTGTGTCCCCCCTAAATGACATATATTTATTTCCTGTGGTAGGGTACACTATTACCCTGTAATATAATACGTGGTCCAATTTAAAAATTATAGGTCAATATTAAGGTCTGATATCGTGCCGTTAGTTAACATTGAAAAATGTCTTTGAATTTTTAAAGCATTTTAGAACGCTTATTTCCTCATTTTAAGCTTCTCAGAACACTTTATTTCGCATAGGCATAAATTGTAAACTTTAGGGTCACGCTGTGTACCGCCTAATTGACCTATAATTATTTCCTGTGGTAGGGTACACTATAACCTTGTAATATAATACGTGGTCCAATTTATAAATTATAGGTCAATATTAAGGTCCGATACCGTGCCGTTAGTTAACATAGAAAAGTGTCTTCGAATTTCCTTGTTTTAATGCACTATTTAAAATATACATAGTGTACCCCCTAATTGACCTATCATTATTTCCTGTGGTAGGGTACACTATTACCCTGTAATATAATACCTGGTCCAATTTAAATAATATGGGTCAATATTAAGGTCTGATATTGCGCCTTGCGTTAGTTAACCATTGAAAGATGTCTTTAAATTTTTAAAGCATTTTAGAACGCTTAATTCTTCATTTTAAGCTTCTCAGAACACTCTATTTCGCATAGGCATACATAGTAAACTTTAGGGTCACGCTGTGTACCCCCTAAATGACCTATTATTATTTCCTGTGGTCGGGTACTCTATTACCCTGTAATATAATTCGTGGTCCAATTTAAAAAGTATAGGTCAATATAAAGGTCCGATACCGTGCCGTTAGTTAACATAGAAAAGTGTCTTCGAATTTCCTTGTTTTAATGCACTATTTAAAATATACATAGTGTACCCCCTAATTGACCTATAATTATTTCCTGTGGTAGGGTACACTATTACCCTGTAATATAATACCTGGTCCAATTTAAATAATATGGGTCAATATTAAGGTCTGATATTGCGCCTTGCGTTAGTTAACCATTGAAAGATGTCTTTGAATTTTTAAAGCATTTTAGAACGCTTATTTCTTCATTTTAAGCTTCTCAGAACACTCTATTTCGCATAGGCATACATAGTAAACTTTGGGGTCACGCTGTGTACCCCCTAATTGACCTATAATTATTTCCTGTGGTAGGGTACACTATTACCCTGTAATATAATACGTGGTCCAATTTCAAAATTATAGGTCAATATTAAGGTCTGATACCGTGCCGTTAGTTAACATAGAAAAATGTCTTTGAATTTTTAAAGCATTTTAGAACGCTTATTTCCTCATTTTAAGCTTCTCAGAACACTTTATTTCGCATAGGCATAAATTGTAAACTTTAGGGTCACGCTGTGTACCGCCTAATTGACCTATAATTATTTCCTGTGGTAGGGCACACTATAACCCTGTAATATAATACGTGGTCCAATTTATAAATTATAGGTCAATATTAAGGTCCGATACCGTGCCGTTAGTAAACATAGAAAATTGTCTTCGAATTTCCTTGTTTTAATGCACTATTTAAAATATACATAGTGTACCCCCTAATTGACCTATAATTATTTCCTGTGGTAGGGTACACTATTACCCTGTAATATAATACCTGGTCCAATTTAAATAATATGGGTCAATATTAAGGTCTGATATTGTGCCTTGCGTTAGTTAACCATTGAAAGATGTCTTTGAATTTTTAAAGCGTTTTAGAACGCCTATTTCTTCATTTTAAGCTTCTCAGAACACTCTATTTCGCATAGGCATATATAGTAAACTTTGGGGTCACGCTGTGTACCCCCTAATTGACCTATAATTATTTCCTGTGGTAGGGTACACTATTACCCTGTAATATAATACGTGGTCCAATTTAAAAATTATAGGTCAATGTTAAGGTCCGATACCGTGCCGTTAGTTAACATAGAAAAGTGTCTTCGTATTTCCTTGTTTTAATGCACTATTTAAAATATACATAGTGTACCCCCTAATTGACCTATAATTATTTCCTGTTGTAGGGTACACTATTACCCTGTAATATAATACCTGGTCCAATTTAAATAGTATGGTTCCATATTAAGGTCTGATATCGCGCCTTGCGTTAGTTAACCATTGAAAGATGTCTTTGAATTTTTAAAGCATTTTAGAACGCTTATTTCTTCATTTTAAGCTTCTCAGAACACTCTATTTCGCATAGGCATACATAGTAAACTTTAGGTTCACGCTGTGTACCCCCTAATTGACCTATAATTATTTCCTGTGGTAGGGTACACTATTACCCTGTAATATAATACGTGGTCCAATTTAAAAATTATAGGTCAATATTAAGGTCCGATACCGTGCCGTTAATTAACATAGAAAAGTGTCTTTGAATTTTTAAAGCATAGAACGTTTATTTCCTCATTTTAAGCTTCTCAGAACACTTTATTTCGCATAGGCATACATAGTAAACTTTAGGGTCACGCTGTGTACCCCCTAATTGACCTATAATTATTTCCTGTGGTAGGGTACACTATTACCCTGTAATATAATTCGTGGTCCAATTTAGAAAATTATAGGTCAATATTAAGGTCCGATACCGTGCCGTTAGTTAACATAGAAAAGTATCTTCGTATTTCCTTGATTTAATGCACTATTTAAAATATACATAGTGTACCCCCTAATTGACCTATAATTATTTCCTGTGGTAGAGTACACTATTACCCTGTAATATAATACCTGGTCCAATTTAAATATTATGGGTCAATATTAAGGTCTGATATTGCGGCTTGCGTTAGTTAACCATTGAAAGATGTCTTTGAATTTTTAAAGCATTTTAGAACGCTTATTTCTTAATTTTAAGCTTCTCAGAACACTCTATTTCGCATAGGCATACATAGTAAACTTTAGGGTCACGCTGTGTACCCCCTAATTGACCTATAATTATTTCCTGTGGTAGGGTACACTATTACCCTGTAATATAATACGTGGTCCAATTTAAAAATTATAGGTCAATATTAAGGTCCGATACCGTGCCGTTAGTTAACATAGAAAAGTGTCTTTGAATTTTTAAAGCATTTTAGAACGCTTATTTCCTCATTTTAAGCTTCTCAGAACACGTTATTTCGCATAGGCATACATAGTAAACTTTAGGGTCACGCTGTGTACCCCCTAAATGACCTATAATTATTTCCTGTGGTAGGGTACACTATTTCCCTGTAATATAATACGTGGTCCAATTTAAAAATTATAGGTCAATATTAAGGTCCGATACCCTACCGTTAGGTAACATAGAAAAGAGTCTTCGAATTTCCTTGTTTTAATGCACTATTTAAAATATACATAGTGTGACCCCTAATTGACCTATAATTATTTCCTGTTGTAGGGTACACTATTACCCTGTAATATAATACCTGGTCCAATTTAAATATTATGGTTCCATATTAAGGTCTGATATCGCGCCTTGCGTTGGTTAACCATTGAAAGATTTCTTTGAATTTTTAAAGCATTTTAGAACGCTTATTTCTTCATTTTAAGCATCTCAGAAAACTCTATTTCGCATAGGCATACATAGTAAACTTTAGGGTCACGCTGTGTACCCCCTAAATGACCAATAATTATTTCCTGTGGTAGGGTACACTATTACACGGAAATATAATACGTGGTCCAATTTAAAAATTATAGGTCAATATTAAGGTCCGATACCGTGACGTTAGTTAACATTGAAAAATGTCTTTGAATTTTTAAAGCATTTTAGAACGCTTATTTCCTCATTTTAAGCTTCTCAGAACACTTTATTTCGCATAGGCATACATAGTAAACTTTAGGGTCGCGCTGTGTACCCCCTAATTGACCTATAATTATTTCCTGTGGTAGGGTACACTATAACCCTGTAATATAATACGTGGTCCAATTTAAAAATTATAGGTCAATATTAAGGTCCGATACCGTGCCGTTAGTTAACATAGAAAAGTGTCTTCGAATTTCCTTGTTTTAATGCACTATTTAAAATATACATAGTGTACCCCCTAATTGACCACTAATTATTTCCTGTTGTAGGGTACACTATTACCCTGTAATATAATACCTGGTCCAATTTAAATATTATGGGTCAATATTAAGGTCTGATATTGCGCCTTGCGTTAGTTAACCATTGAAAGATGTCTTTGAATTTTTAAAGCATTTTAGAACGCTTATTTCTTAATTTTAAGCTTCTCAGAACACTCTATTTCGCATAGGCATACATAGTAAACTTTAGGGTCACGCTGTGTACCCCTTAATTGACCTATAATTATTTCCTGTGGTAGGGTACACTATTACCCTGTAATATAATACGTGGTCCAATTTAAAAATTATAGGTCAATATTAAGGTCCGATACCGTGCCGTTAGTTAACATAGAAAAGTGTCTTTGAATTTTTAAAGCATTTTAGAACGCTTATTTTCTCATTTTAAGCTTCTCAGAACACGTTATTTCGCATAGGCATACATAGTAAACTTTAGGGTCACGCTGTGTACCCCCTAAATGACCTATAATTATTTCCTGTGGTAGGGTACACTATTTCCCTGTAATATAATACGTGGTCCAATTTAAAAATTATAGGTCAATATTAAGGTCCGATACCCTACCGTTAGGTAACATAGAAAAGAGTCTTCGAATTTCCTTGTTTTAATGCACTATTTAAAATATACATAGTGTGACCCCTAATTGACCTATAATTATTTCCTGTTGTAGGGTACACTATTACCCAGTAATATAATACCTGGTCCAATTTAAATACTATGGTTCCATATTAAGGTCTGATATCGCGCCTTGCGTTGGTTAACCATTGAAAGATTTCTTTGAATTTTTAAAGCATTTTAGAACGCTTATTTCTTCATTTTAAGCATCTCAGAAAACTCTATTTCGCATAGGCATACATAGTAAACTTTAGGGTCACGCTGTGTACCCCCTAAATGACCAATAATTATTTCCTGTGGTAGGGTACACTATTACCCGGAAATATAATACGTGGTCCAATTTAAAAATTATAGGTCAATATTAAGGTCCGATACCGTGCCGTTAGTTAACATTGAAAAATGTCTTTGAATTTTTAAAGCATTTTAGAACGCTTATTTCCTCATTTTAAGCTTCTCAGAACACTTTATTTCGCATAGGCATACATAGTAAACTTTAGTGTCGCGCTGTGTACCCCCTAATTGACCTATAATTATTTCCTGTGGTAGGGTACACTATAACCCTGTAATATAATACGTGGTCCAATTTAAAAATTATAGGTCAATATTAAGGTCCGATACCGTGCCGTTACTTAACATAGAAAAGTGTCTTCGAATTTCCTTGTTTTAATGCACTATTTAAAATATACATAGTGTACCCCCTAATTGACCACTAATTATTTCCTGTTGTAGGGTACACTATTACCCTGTAATATAATACCTGGTCCAATTTAAATATTATGGTTCTATATTAAGGTCTGATATCGCGCCTTGCGTTAGTTAACCATTGAAAGATGTCTTTGAATTTTTTAAGCATTTTAGAACGCTTATTTCTTCATTTTAAGCTTCTCAGAACACTTTATTTCGCATAGGCATACATAGTAAACTTTAGGGTCCCGCTGTGTACCCCCTAATTGACCTATAATTATTTTCTGTTTTAGGGTACACTATCACCCTGTAATATAATACGTGGAGCAATTTAAAAATTATAGGTCAATATTAAGGTCCGATACCGTGCCGTTAGTTAACATAGAAAAGTGTCTTCGTATTTCCCTGTTTTAATGCACTATTTAAAATATACATAGTGTACCCCCTAATTGACGTATAATTATTTCCTGTGGTAGGGTACACTATTACCCTGTAATACAATACCTAGTCCAATTTAAATATTATGGGTCAATATTAAGGTCGGAAATTGCGCCTTGCGTTAGTTAACCATTGAAAGATGTCTTTGAATTTTTAAAGCATTTTAGAACGCTTATTTCTTCATTTTAAGCTTCTCAGAACACTTTATTTCGCTTAGGCATACATAGTAAACTTTAGGGTCCCGCTGTGTACCCCCTAATTGACCTATAATTATTTTCTGTGGTAGGGTACACTATCACCCTGTAATATAATACGTATTCCAATTTAAAAATTTTAGGTCAATATTAAGGTCCGATACCGTGCCGTTAGTTAACATAGAAAAGAGTCTTCGAATTTCCTTGTTTTAATGTACTATTTAAAATACACATAGTGTACCCCCTAATTGACCTATATTTAATTCCTGTGGTAGGGTACACTATTACCCTGTAATATAATTCCTGGTCCAATTTAAATATTATGGTTCCATATTAAGGTCTGATATCGCGCCTTGCGTTAGTTAACCATTGAAAGATGTCTTTGAATTTTTAAAGCATTTTAGAACGCTAATTTCTTCATTTTAAGCTTCTCAGAACACTCTATTTCGCATAGGCATACATAGTAAACTTTAGGGTCACGCTGTGTACCCCCTAATTGACCTATAATTATTTCCTGTCTTAGGGTACACTATTACCCTGTAATATAATACGAGGTCCAATTTAAAAAGTATAGGTCAATATTAAGGTCCGATACCGTGCCGTTAGTTAACATAGAAAAGAGTCTTCGTATTTCCTTGTTTTAATGCACTATTTAAAATATACATAGTGTACCCCCTAATTGACCTATAATTATTTCTTGTGGTAGGGTACACTATTACCCTGTAATATAATACCTGGTCCAATTTAAATATTATAGGTCAATATTAAGGTCTGATATTGCGCCTAGCGTTAGTTAACCATTGAAAGATGTCTTTGAATTTTTAAAGCATTTTAGAACCCTTATTTCTTCATTTTAAGCTTCTCAGAACACTCTATTTCGCATAGGCATACATAGTAAACTTTAGGGTCACGCTGTGTACCCCCTAATTGACCTATAATTATTTCCTGTGGTAGGGTACACTATTACCCTATAATATAATACGTGGTCCAATTTAAAAATTATAGGTCAATATTAAGGTCCGACACCGTGCCGTTAGTTAACATAGAAAAGTGTCTTTGAATTTTTAAAGCATTTTAGAACGCTTATTTCCTCATTTTAAGCTTCTCAGAACAGGTTATTTCGCATAGGCATACATAGTAAACTTTAGGGTCACACTGTGTATCCCCTAATTGACCTATAATTATTTCTTGTGGTAGGGTACACTATTACCCTGTAATATATTACGAGGTCAAATTTAAAAATTATAGGTCAATATTAAGGTCCGATACCGTTCCGTTAGTTAACATAGGAAAGTGTCTTCGTATTTCCTTGATTTAATGCACTATTTAAAATATACATAGTGTACCCCCTAATTGACCTATAATTATTTCCTGCGGTAGGGTACACTATTACCCTGTAATATAATACGTGGTCCAATTTAAAAATTATAGGTCAATATTAAGGTCCGATACCTTGCCGTTAGTTAACATTGAAAAATGTCTTTGAATTTTTAAAGCATTTTAGAACGCTTACTTCCTCATTTTAAGCTTCTCAGAACACTTTATTTCGCATAGGCATACATAGTAAACTTTAGGGTCACGCTGTGTACCCCCTAATTGACCTATAATTATTTCCTGTGGTAGGATACACTATAACCCTGTAATATAATACGTGGTCCAATTTAAAAATTATAGGTCAATATTAAGGTCCGATACCGTGCCGTTAGTTAACATAGAAAAGTGTCTTCGTATTTCCCTGTTTTAATGCACTATTTAAAATATACATAGTGTACCCCCTAATTGACCTATAATTATTTCCTGTGGTAGGGTACACTATTGCCCTGTAATATAATACGTGGTCCAATTTAAAAATTATAGGTCAATATTAAGGTCCGATACCGTGCCGTTAGTTAACATTGAAAAATGTCTTTGAATTTTTAAAGCATTTTATGACGCTTATTTCTTCATTTTAAGCTTCTCAGAACACTTTATTTCGCATAGGCATACATAGTAAACTTTAGGGTCCCGCTGTGTACCCCCTAATTGACCTATAATTATTTTCAGTTTTAGGGTACACTATCACCCTGTAATATAATACGTGGAGCAATTTAAAAATTATAGGTCAATATTAAGGTCCGATACCGTGCCGTTAGTTAACATAGAAAAGTGTCTTCGTATTTCCCTGTTTTAATGCACTATTTAAAATATACATAGTGTACCCCCTAATTGACCTATAATTATTTCCTGTGGTAGGGTACACTATTACCCTGTAATATAATACTTGGTCCAATTTAAAAATTATAGGTCAATATTAAGGTCCGATACCGTGCCGTTAGTTAACATTGAAAAATGTCTTTGAATTTTTAAAGCATTTTAGAACGCTTATTTCTTCATTTTAAGCTTCTCAGAACACTCTATTTCGCATAGGCATGCATAGTAAAATTTAGGGTCACGCTGTGTACCCCCTAAATGATCTATAATTATTTCCTGTGGTAGGATACACTATAACCCTGTAATATAATACGTGGTCCAATTTAAAAATTATAGGTCAATATTAATTTCCGATACCGTGCCGTTAGTTAACATAGAAAAGAGTCTTCGAATTTCCTTGTTTTAATGCCCTATTTAAAATATACATAGTGTACCCCCTAATTGACCTATAATTATTTCCTGCGGTAGGGTACACTATTACCCTGTAATATAATACGTGGTCCAATTTAAAAATTATAGGTCAATATTAAGGTCCGATACCGTGCCGTTAGTTAACATTGAAAAATGTCTTTGAATATTTAAAGCATTTTAGAACGCTTATTTCTTCATTTTAAGCTTCTCAGAACACTTTATTTCGCTTAGGCATACATAGTAAACTTTAGGGTCCCGCTGTGTACCCCCTAATTGACCTATAATTATTTTCTGTGGTAGGGTACACTATCACCCTGTAATATAATACGTATTCCAATTTAAAAATTTTAGGTCAATATTAAGGTCCGATACCGTGCCGTTAGTTAACATAGAAAAGTGTCTCCGTATTTCCCTGTTTTAATGCACTATTTAAAATATACATAGTGTACCCCCTAATTGACCTATAATTATTTCCTGTGGTAGGGTACACTATTACCCTGTAATACAATACCTAGTCCAATTTAAATATTATGGGTCAATATTAAGGTCTGAAATTGCGCCTTGCGTTAGTTAACCATTGAAAGATGTCTTTGAATTTTTAAAGCATTTTAGAACGCTTATTTCTTCATTTTAAGCTTCTCAGAACACTTTATTTCGCTTAGGCATACATAGTAAACTTTAGGGTCCCGCTGTGTACCCCCTAATTGACCTATAATTATTTTCTGTGGTAGGGTACACTATCACCCTGTAATATAATACGCATTCCAATTTAAAAATTTTAGGTCAATATTAAGGTCCGATACCGTGCCGTTAGTTAACATAGAAAAGAGTCTTCGAATTTCCTTGTTTTAATGTACTATTTAAAATACACATAGTGTACCCCCTAATTGACCTATATTTAATTCCTGTGGTAGGGTACACTATTACCCTGTAATATAATTCCTGGTCCAATTTAAATATTATGGTTCCATATTAAGGTCTGATATCGCGCCTTGCGTTAGTTAACCATTGAAAGATGTCTTTGAATTTTTAAAGCATTTTAGAACGCTAATTTCTTCATTTTAAGCTTCTCAGAACACTCTATTTCGCATAGGCATACATAGTAAACTTTAGGGTCACGCTGTGTACCCCCTAATTGACCTATAATTATTTCCTGTCTTAGGGTACACTATTACCCTGTAATATAATACGAGGTCCAATTTAAAAAGTATAGGTCAATATTAAGGTCCGATATAGTGCCGTTAGTTAACATAGAAAAGAGTCTTCGTATTTCCTTGTTTTAATGCACTATTTAAAATATACATAGTGTACCCCCTAATTGACCTATAATTATTTCTTGTGGTAGGGTACACTATTACCCTGTAATATAATACCTGGTCCAATTTAAATATTATAGGTCAATATTAAGGTCTGATATTGCGCCTAGCGTTAGTTAACCATTGAAAGATGTCTTTGAATTTTTAAAGCATTTTAGAACGCTTATTTCTTCATTTTAAGCTTCTCAGAACACTCTATTTCGCATAGGCATACATAGTAAACTTTAGGGTCACGCTGTGTACCCCCTAATTGACCTATAATTATATCCTGTGGTAGGGTACACTATTACCCTATAATATAATACGTGGTCCAATTTAAAAATTATAGGTCAATATTAAGGTCCGACACCGTGCCGTTAGTTAACATAGAAAAGTGTCTTTGAATTTTTAAAGCATTTTAGAACGCTTATTTCCTCATTTTAAGCTTCTCAGAACAGTTTATTTCGCATAGGCATACATAGTAAACTTTAGGGTCACACTGTGTATCCCCTAATTGACCTATAATTATTTCCTGTGGTAGGGTACACTATTACCCTGTAATATATTACGTGGTCAAATTTAAAAATTATAGGTCAATATTAAGGTTCGATACCGTTCCGTTAGTTAACATAGAAAAGAGTCTTCGTAGTTCCTTGTTTTAATGCACTATTTAAAATATACATAGTGTACCCCCTAATTGACCTATAATTATTTCCTGTGGTAGGGTACACTATTACCCTGTAATATAATACCTGGTCCAATTTAAATATTATGGGTCAATATTAAGGTGTGATATTGCGCCTAGCGTTAGTTAACCATTGAAAGATGTCTTTGAATTTTTAAAGCATTTTAGAACGCTTATTTCTTCATTTTAAGCTTCTCAGAACACTCTATTTCGCATAGGCATACATAGTAAACTTTAGGGTCACGCTGTGTACCCCCTAATTGACCTATAATTATTTCCTGTGGTAGGGTACACTATTACCCTATAATATAATACGTGGTCCAATTTAAATATTATAGGTCAATATTAAGGTCCGATACCGTGCCGTTAGTTAACATAGAAAAGTGTCTTTGAATTTTTAAAGCATTTTAGAACGCTTATTTCCTCATTTTAAGCTTCTCAGAACAGTTTATTTCGCATAGGCATACATAGTAAACTTTAGGGTCACACTGTGTATCCCCTAATTGACCTATTATTATTTCCTGTGATAGGGTACACTATTACCCTGTAATATAATACGTGGTCAAATTTAAAAATTATAGGTCAATATTAAGGTCCGATACCGTTCCGTTAGTTAACATAGGAAAGTGTCTTCGTATTTCCTTGTTTTAATGCACTATTTAAAATATACATAGTGTACCCCCTAATTGACCTATAATTATTTCCTGCGGAAGGGTACACTATTACCCTGTACTATAATACGTGGTCCAATTTAAAAATTATAGGTCAATATTAAGGTCCGATTCCGTGCCGTTAGTTAACATAGAAAAGTGTCTTCGAATTTCCTTGTTTTAATGCGCTATTTAAAATATACATAGTGTACCCCCTAATTGACCTATAATTATTTCCTGTGGTAGGGTACACTATTACCCTGTAATATAATACTTGGTCCAATTTAAAAATTATAGGTCAATATTAAGGTCCGATACCGTGCCGTTAGTTAACATTGAAAAATGTCTTTGAATTTTTAAAGCATTTTAGAACGCTTATTTCTTCATTTTAAGCTTCTCAGAACACTCTATTTCGCATAGGCATGCATAGTAAAATTTAGGGTCACGCTGTGTACCCCCTAAATGATCTATAATTATTTCCTGTGGTAGGATACACTATAACCCTGTAATATAATTCGTGGTCCAATTTAAAAATTATAGGTCAATATTAATTTCCGATACCGTGCCGTTAGTTAACATAGAAAAGAGTCTTCGAATTTCCTTGTTTTAATGTACTATTTAAAATATACATAGTGTACCCCCTAATTGACCTATATTTAATTCCTGTGGTAGGGTACACTATTACCCTGTAATATAATACGTGGTCCAATTTAAAAATTATAGGTCAATATTAAGGTCCGATACCGTGCCGTTAGTTAACATTGAAAAATGTCTTTGAATTTTTAAAGCATTTTAGAACGCTTACTTCCTCATTTTAAGCTTCTCAGAACACTTTATTTCGCATAGGCATACATAGTAAACTTTAGGGTCACGCTGTGTACCCCCTAATTGACCTATAATTATTTCCTGTGGTAAGATACACTATAACCCTGTAATATAATACGTGGTCCAATTTAAAAATTATAGGTCAATATTAAGGTCCGATACCGTGCCGTTAGTTAACATAGAAAAGTGTCTTCGAATTTCCTTGTTTTAATGCGCTATTTAAAATATACATAGTGTACCCCCTAATTGACCTATAATTATTTCCTGCGGTAGGGTACACTATTACCCTGTAATATAATACGTGGTCCAATTTAAAAATTATAGGTCAATATTAAGGTCCGATACCGTGCCGTTAGTTAACATTGAAAAATGTCTTTGAATATTTAAAGCATTTTAGAACGCTTATTTCTTCATTTTAAGCTTCTCAGAACACTTTATTTCGCTTAGGCATACATAGTAAACTTTAGGGTCCCGCTGTGTACCCCCTAATTGACCTATAATTATTTTCTGTGGTAGGGTACACTATCACCCTGTAATATAATACGTATTCCAATTTAAAAATTTTAGGTCAATATTAAGGTCCGATACCGTGCCGTTAGTTAACATAGAAAAGTGTCTCCGTATTTCCCTGTTTTAATGCACTATTTAAAATATACATAGTGTACCCCCTAATTGACCTATAATTATTTCCTGTGGTAGGGTACACTATTACCCTGTAATACAATACCTAGTCCAATTTAAATATTATGGGTCAATATTAAGGTCTGAAATTGCGCCTTGCGGTTAGTTAACCATTGAAAGATGTCTTTGAATTTTTAAAGCATTTTAGAACGCTTATTTCTTCATTTTAAGCTTCTCAGAACACTTTATTTCGCTTAGGCATACATAGTAAACTTTAGGGGTCCCGCTGTGTACCCCCTAATTGACCCTATAATTATTTTCTGTGGTAGGCGTACACTATCACCCTGTAATATAATACGCATTCCAATTTAAAAATTTTTAGGTCAATATTAAGGTCCGATACCGTGCCGTTAGTTAACATAGAAAAGAGTCTTCGAATTTCCTTGTTTATAATGTACTATTTAAAATACACATAGTGTACCCCCTAATTGACCTATATTTAATTCCTGTGGTAGGGTACACTATTACCCTGTAATATAATTCCTGGGTCCCAATTTAAATATTATGGTTCCATATTAAGGTCTGATATGCGCGCCTTGCGTTAGTTAACCATTGAAAGATGTCTTTGAATTTTTAAAGCATTTTAGAAACGCTAATTTCTTCATTTTAAGCTTCTCAGAACACTCTATTTCGCATAGGCATACATAGTAAACTTTACGGGTCACGCTGTGTACCCCCTAATTGACACTATAATTATTTCCTGTCTTAGGGTACACTATTACCCTGTAATATAATACGAGGTCCAATTTAAAAAGTATAGGTCAATATTAAGGTCCGATATAGTGCCGTTAGTTAACATAGAAAAGAGTCTTCGTATTTCCTTGTTTTAATGCACTATTTAAAATATAACATAGTGTACCCCCTAATTGACCTATAATTATTTCTTGTGGTAGGGTACACTATTACCCTGTAATATAATACCTGGTCCAATTTAAATATTATAGGTCAATATTAAGGTCTGATATTGCGCCTAGCGTTAGTTAACCATTGAAAGATGTCTTTGAATTTTTAAAGCATTTTAGAACGCTTATTTCTTCATTTTAAGCTTCTCAGAACACTCTATTTCGCATAGGCATACATAGTAAAACTTTAGGGTCACGCTGTGTACCCCCTAATTGACCTATAATTATATCCTGTGGTAGGGTAACACTATTACCCTATAATATAATACGTGGTCCAATTTAAAAATTATAGGTCAATATTAAGGTCCCGACAACCGTGCCGTTAGTTAACATAGAAAAGTGTCTTTGAATTTTTAAAGCATTTTAGAACGCTTATTTCCTCATTTTAAGCTTCTCAGAACAGTTTATTTCGCATAGGCATACATAGTAAACTTTAGGGTCACACTGTGTATCCCCTAATTGACCTATAATTATTTCCTGTGGTAGGGTACACTATTACCCTGTAATATATTACGTGGTCAAATTTAAAAATTATAGGTCAATATTAAGGTCCGATACCGTTCCGTTAGTTAACATAGAAAAGAGTCTTCGTAGTTCCTTGTTTTAATGCACTATTTAAAAATATACATAGTGTACCCCCTAATTGACCTATAATTATTTCCTGTGGTAGGGTACACTATTACCCTGTAATATAATAACCTGGTCCAATTTAAATATTATGGGTCAATATTAAGGTGTGATATTGCGCCTAGCGTTAGTTAACCATTGAAAGATGTCTTTGAATTTTTAAAAGCATTTAGAACGCTTATTTCTTCATTTTAAGCTTCTCAGAACACTCTATTTCGCATAGGCATACATAGTAAACTTTAGGGTCACGCTGTGTACCCCCTAAATTGACCTATTAATTATTTCCTGTGGTAGGGGTACACTATTACCCTATAATATAATACGTGGTCCAATTTAAAATATTATAGGTCAATATTAAGGTCCGATACCGTGCCGTTAGTTAACATAGAACCGTTAGTTAACATAGAAAAGTGTCTTTGAATTTTTAAAGCATTTTAGAACGCTTATTTCCTCATTTTAAGCTTCTCAGAACAGTTTATTTCGCATAGGCATACATAGTAAACTTTAGGGTCACACTGTGTATCCCCTAATTGACCTATTATTATTTCCTGTGATAGGGTACACTATTACCCTGTAATATAATACGTGGTCAAATTTAAAAATTATAGGTCAATATTAAGGTCCGATACCGTTCCGTTAGTTAACATAGGAAAGTGTCTTCGTATTTCCTTGTTTTAATGCACTATTTAAAATATACATAGTGTACCCCCTAATTGACCTATAATTATTTCCTGCGGAAGGGTACACTATTACCCTGTACTATAATACGTGGTCCAATTTAAAAATTATAGGTCAATATTAAGGTCCGATTCCGTGCCGTTAGTTAACATAGAAAAGTGTCTTCGAATTTCCTTGTTTTAATGCGCTATTTAAAATATACATAGTGTACCCCCTAATTGACCTATAATTATTTCCTGTGGTAGGGTACACTATTACCCTGTAATATAATACTTGGTCCAATTTAAAAATTATAGGTCAATATTAAGGTCCGATACCGTGCCGTTAGTTAACATTGAAAAATGTCTTTGAATTTTTAAAGCATTTTAGAACGCTTATTTCTTCATTTTAAGCTTCTCAGAACACTCTATTTCGCATAGGCATGCATAGTAAAATTTAGGGTCACGCTGTGTACCCCCTAAATGATCTATAATTATTTCCTGTGGTAGGATACACTATAACCCTGTAATATAATTCGTGGTCCAATTTAAAAATTATAGGTCAATATTAATTTCCGATACCGTGCCGTTAGTTAACATAGAAAAGAGTCTTCGAATTTCCTTGTTTTAATGTACTATTTAAAATATACATAGTGTACCCCCTAATTGACCTATATTTAATTCCTGTGGTAGGGTACACTATTACCCTGTAATATAATACGTGGTCCAATTTAAAAATTATAGGTCAATATTAAGGTCCGATACCGTGCCGTTAGTTAACATTGAAAAATGTCTTTGAATATTTAAAGCATTTTAGAACGCTTATTTCTTCATTTTAAGCTTCTCAGAACACTTTATTTCGCTTAGGCATACATAGTAAACTTTAGGGTCCCGCTGTGTACCCCCTAATTGACCTATAATTATTTTCTGTGGTAGGGTACACTATCACCCTGTAATATAATACGTATTCCAATTTAAAAATTTTAGGTCAATATTAAGGTCCGATACCGTGCCGTTAGTTAACATAGAAAAGAGTCTTCGAATTTCCTTGTTTTAATGTACTATTTAAAATACACATAGTGTACCCCCTAATTGACCTATATTTAATTCCTGTGGTAGGGTACACTATTACCCTGTAATATAATTCCTGGTCCAATTTAAATATTATGGTTCCATATTAAGGTCTGATATCGCGCCTTGCGTTAGTTAACCATTGAAAGATGTCTTTGAATTTTTAAAGCATTTTAGAACGCTAATTTCTTCATTTTAAGCTTCTCAGAACACTCTATTTCGCATAGGCATACATAGTAAACTTTAGGGTCACGCTGTGTACCCCCTAATTGACCTATAATTATTTCCTGTCTTAGGGTACACTATTACCCTATAATATAATACGTGGTCCAATTTAAAAATTATAGGTCAATATTAAGGTCCGACACCGTGCCGTTAGTTAACATAGAAAAGTGTCTTTGAATTTTTAAAGCATTTTAGAACGCTTATTTCCTCATTTTAAGCTTCTCAGAACAGTTTATTTCGCATAGGCATACATAGTAAACTTTAGGGTCACACTGTGTATCCCCTAATTGACCTATAATTATTTCCTGTGGTAGGGTACACTATTACCCTGTAATATATTACGAGGTCAAATTTAAAAATTATAGGTCAATATTAAGGTCCGATACCGTTCCGTTAGTTAACATAGGAAAGTGTCTTCGTATTTCCTTGATTTAATGCACTATTTAAAATATACATAGTGTATCCCCTAATTGACCTATAATTATTTCCTGCGGTAGGGTACACTATTACCCTGTAATATAATACCTGGTCCAACTTAAATATTATGGGTCAATATTAAGGTCTGATATTGCGCCTTGCGCTAGTTAACCATTGAAAGATGTCTTTGAATTTTTAAAGCATTTTAGAACGCTTATTTCTTCATTTTAAGCTTCTCAGAACACTCT
Organism: Parasteatoda tepidariorum; assembly: GCF_982258835.1. NCBI lineage: Eukaryota > Metazoa > Arthropoda > Arachnida > Araneae > Theridiidae > Parasteatoda > Parasteatoda tepidariorum. Next base: position 381,541 of record NW_028257370.1, read on the forward strand.
ATTTCGCATAGGCATACATAGTAAACTTTAGGGTCACGCTGTGTACCCCCTAAATGACCTATAATTATTTCCTGTGGTAGGATACACTATAACCCTGTAATATAATACGTAGTCCAATTTAAAAATTATAGGTCAATATTAAGGTCCGATACCGTGCCGTTAGTTAACATAGAAAAGTGTCTTTGAATTTTTAAAGCATTTTAGAACGCTTATTTCCTCATTTTAAGCTTCTCAGAACAGTTTATTTCTCATAGGCATACATAGTAAACTTTAGGGTCACACTGTGTATCCCCTAATTGAACTATAATTATTTCCTGTGGTAGGGTACACTATTACACTGTAATATAATACGTGGTCCAATTTAAAAATTATAGGTCAATATTAATTTCCGATACCGTGCCGTTAGTTAACATAGAAAAGAGTCTTCGAATTTCCTTGTTTTAATGTACTATTTAAAATATACATAGTGTACCCCCTAATTGACCTATATTTAATTCCTGTGGTAGGGTACACTATTACCCTGTAATATAATACCTGGTCCAATTTAAATATTATGGGTCAATATTAAGGTCTGATATTGCGCCTTGCGCTAGTTAACCATTGAAAGATGTCTTTGAATTTTTAAAGCATTTTAGAACGCTTATTTCTTCATTTTAAGCTTCTCAGAACACTCTATTTCGCATAGGCATACATAGTAAAATTTAGGGTCACGCTGTGTACCCCCTAAATGACCTATAATTATTTCCTGTGGTAGGGTACACTATTACCCTGTAATATAATACGTGGTCCAATTTAAAAATTATAGGTCAATATTAAGGTCCGATACCGTGCCGTTAGTTAACATTGAAAAATGTCTTTGAATTTTTAAAGCATTTTAGAACGCTTACTTCCTCATTTTAAGCTTCTCAGAACACTTTATTTCGCATAGGCATACATAGTAAACTTTAGGGTCACGCTGTGTACCCCCTAATTGACCTATAATTATTTCCTGTGGTAGGATACACTATAACCCTGTAATATAATACGTGGTCCAATTTAAAAATTATAGGTCAATATTAAGGTCCGATACCGAGCCGTTAGTTAACATAGAAAAGTGTCTTCGAATTTCCTTGTTTTAATGCGCTATTTAAAATATACATAGTGTACCCCCTAATTGACCTATAATTATTTCCTGTGGTAGGGTACACTATTACCCTGTAATATAATACGTGGTCCAATTTAAAAATTATAGGTCAATATTAAGGTCCGATACCGTGCCGTTAGTTAACATTGAAAAATGTCTTTGAATATTTAAAGCATTTTAGAACGCTTATTTCTTCATTTTAAGCTTCTCAGAACACTTTATTTCGCTTAGGCATACATAGTAAACTTTAGGGTCCCGCTGTGTACCCCCTAATTGACCTATAATTATTTTCTGTGGTAGGGTACACTATCACCCTGTAATATAATACATATTCCAATTTAAAAATTTTAGGTCAATATTAAGGTCCGATACCGTGCCGTTAGTTAACATAGAAAAGAGTCTTCGAATTTCCTTGTTTTAATGTACTATTTAAAATACACATAGTGTACCCCCTAATTGACCTATATTTAATTCCTGTGGTAGGGTACACTATTACCCTGTAATATAATTCCTGGTCCAATTTAAATATTATGGTTCCATATTAAGGTCTGATATCGCGCCTTGCGTTAGTTAACCATTGAAAGATGTCTTTGAATTTTTAAAGCATTTTAGAACGCTAATTTCTTCATTTTAAGCTTCTCAGAACACTCTATTTCGCATAGGCATACATAGTAAACTTTAGGGTCACGCTGTGTACCCCCTAATTGACCTATAAATATTTCCTGTCTTAGGGTACACTATTACCCTATAATATAATACGTGGTCCAATTTAAAAATTATAGGTCAATATTAAGGTCCGACACCGTGCCGTTAGTTAACATAGAAAAGTGTCTTTGAATTTTTAAAGCATTTTAGAACGCTTATTTCCTCATTTTAAGCTTCTCAGAACAGTTTATTTCGCATAGGCATACATAGTAAACTTTAGGGTCACACTGTGTATCCCCTAATTGACCTATAATTATTTCCTGTGGTAGGGTACACTATTACCCTGTAATATATTACGTGGTCAAATTTAAAAATTATAGGTCAATATTAAGGTCCGATACCGTTCCGTTAGTTAACATAGGAAAGTGTCTTCGTATTTCCTTGATTTAATGCACTATTTAAAATATACATAGTGTATCCCCTAATTGACCTATAATTATTTCCTGCGGTAGGGTACACTATTACCCTGTAATATAATACCTGGTCCAACTTAAATATTATGGGTCAATATTAAGTCTGATATTGCGCCTTGCGCTAGTTAACCATTGAAAGATGTCTTTGAATTTTTAAAGCATTTTAGAACGCTTATTTCTTCATTTTAAGCTTCTCAGAACACTCTATTTCGCATAGGCATACATAGTAAACTTTAGGGTCACGCTGTGTACCCCCTAAATGACCTATAATTATTTCCTGTCTTAGGGTACACTATTACCCTGTAATATAATACGAGGTCCAATTTAAAAAGTATAGGTCAATATTAAGGTCCGATACCGTGCCGTTAGTTAACATAGAAAAGAGTCTTCGGAGTTCCTTGTTTTAATGCACTATTTAAAATATACATAGTGTACCCCCTAATTGACCTATAATTATTTCCTGTGGTAGGGTACACTATTACCCTGTAATATAATACCTGGTCCAATTTAAATATTATGGGTCAATATTAAGGTGTGATATTGCGCCTAGCGTTAGTTAACCATTGAAAGATGTCTTTGAATTTTTAAAGCATTTTAGAACGCTTATTTCTTCATTTTAAGCTTCTCAGAACACTCTATTTCGCATAGGCATACATAGTAAACTTTAGGGTCACGCTGTGTACCCCCTAAATGATCTATAATTATTTCCTGTGGTAGGATACACTATAACCCTGTAATATAATACGTGGTCCAATTTAAAAATTATAGGTCAATATTAAGGTCCGATACCGTGCCGTAAGTTAACATAGAAAAGTGTCTTTGAATTTTTAAAGCATTTTAGAACGCTTATTTCCTCATTTTAAGCTTCTCAGAACAGTTTATTTCTCATAGGCATACATAGTAAACTTTAGGGTCACACTGTGTATCCCCTAATTGAACTATAATTATTTCCTGTGGTAGGGTACACTATTACACTGTAATATAATACGTGGTCCAATTTAAAAATTATAGGTCAATATTAATTTCCGATACCGTGCCGTTAGTTAACATAGAAAAGAGTCTTCGAATTTCCTTGTTTTAATGTACTATTTAAAATATACATAGTGTACCCCCTAATTGACCTATATTTAATTCCTGTGGTAGGGTACACTATTACCCTGTAATATAATACCTGGTCCAATTTAAATATTATGGGTCAATATTAAGGTCTGATATTGCGCCTTGCGCTAGTTAACCATTGAAAGATGTCTTTGAATTTTTAAAGCATTTTAGAACGCTTATTTCTTCATTTTAAGCTTCTCAGAACACTCTATTTCGCATAGGCATACATAGTAAAATTTAGGGTCACGCTGTGTACCCCCTAAATGACCTATAATTATTTCCTGTGGTAGGGTACACTATTACCCTGTAATATAATACGTGGTCCAATTTAAAAATTATAGGTCAATATTAAGGTCCGATACCGTGCCGTTAGTTAACATTGAAAAATGTCTTTGAATTTTTAAAGCATTTTAGAACGCTTACTTCCTCATTTTAAGCTTCTCAGAACACTTTATTTCGCATAGGCATACATAGTAAACTTTAGGGTCACGCTGTGTACCCCCTAATTGACCTATAATTATTTCCTGTGGTAGGATACACTATAACCCTGTAATATAATACGTGGTCCAATTTAAAAATTATACGTCAATATTAAGGTCCGATACCGTGCCGTTAGTTAACATAGAAAAGTGTCTTCGAATTTCCTTGTTTTAATGCGCTATTTAAAATATACATAGTGTACCCCCTAATTGACCTATAATTATTTCCTGTGGTAAGGTACACTATTACCCTGTAATATAATACGTGGTCCAATTTAAAAATTATAGGTCAATATTAAGGTCCGATACCGTGCCGTTAGTTAACATTGAAAAATGTCTTTGAATATTTAAAGCATTTTAGAACGCTTATTTCTTCATTTTAAGCTTCTCAGAACACTTTATTTCGCTTAGGCATACATAGTAAACTTTAGGGTCCCGCTGTGTACCCCCTAATTGACCTATAATTATTTTCTGTGGTAGGGTACACTATCACCCTGTAATATAATACATATTCCAATTTAAAAATTTTAGGTCAATATTAAGGTCCGATACCGTGCCGTTAGTTAACATAGAAAAGAGTCTTCGAATTTCCTTGTTTTAATGTACTATTTAAAATACACATAGTGTACCCCCTAATTGACCTATATTTAATTCCTGTGGTAGGGTACACTATTACCCTGTAATATAATTCCTGGTCCAATTTAAATATTATGGTTCCATATTAAGGTCTGATATCGCGCCTTGCGTTAGTTAACCATTGAAAGATGTCTTTGAATTTTTAAAGCATTTTAGAACGCTAATTTCTTCATTTTAAGCTTCTCAGAACACTCTATTTCGCATAGGCATACATAGTAAACTTTAGGGTCACGCTGTGTACCCCCTAATTGACCTATAATTATTTCCTGTCTTAGGGTACACTATTACCCTATAATATAATACGTGGTCCAATTTAAAAATTATAGGTCAATATTAAGGTCCGACACCGTGCCGTTAGTTAACATAGAAAAGTGTCTTTGAATTTTTAAAGCATTTTAGAACGCTTATTTCCTCATTTTAAGCTTCTCAGAACAGTTTATTTCGCATAGGCATACATAGTAAACTTTAGGGTCACACTGTGCATCCCCTAATTGACCTATAATTATTTCCTGTGGTAGGGTACACTATTACCCTGTAATATATTACGTGGTCAAATTTAAAAATTATAGGTCAATATTAAGGTCCGATACCGTTCCGTTAGTTAACATAGGAAAGTGTCTTCGTATTTCCTTGATTTAATGCACTATTTAAAATATACATAGTGTATCCCCTAATTGACCTATAATTATTTCCTGCGGTAGGGTACACTATTACCCTGTAATATAATACCTGGTCCAACTTAAATATTATGGGTCAATATTAAGGTCTGATATTGCGCCTTGCGCTAGTTAACCATTGAAAGATGTCTTTGAATTTTTAAAGCATTTTAGAACGCTTATTTCTTCATTTTAAGCTTCTCAGAACACTCTATTTCGCATAGGCATACATAGTAAACTTTAGGGTCACGCTGTGTACCCCCTAAATGACCTATAATTATTTCCTGTCTTAGGGTACACTATTACCCTGTAATATAATACGAGGTCCAATTTAAAAAGTATAGGTCAATATTAAGGTCCGATACCGTGCCGTTAGTTAACATAGAAAAGAGTCTTCGGAGTTCCTTGTTTTAATGCACTATTTAAAATATACATAGTGTACCCCCTAATTGACCTATAATTATTTCCTGTGGTAGGGTACACTATTACCCTGTAATATAATACCTGGTCCAATTTAAATATTATGGGTCAATATTAAGGTGTGATATTGCGCCTAGCGTTAGTTAACCATTGAAAGATGTCTTTGAATTTTTAAAGCATTTTAGAACGCTTATTTCTTCATTTTAAGCTTCTCAGAACACTCTATTTCGCATAGGCATACATAGTAAACTTTAGGGTCACGCTGTGTACCCCCTAATTGACCTATAATTATTTCCTGTGGTAGGGTACACTATTACCCTATAATATAATACGTGGTCCAATTTAAAAATTATAGGTCAATATTAAGGTCCGATACCGTGCCGTTAGTTAACATAGAAAAGTGTCTTTGAATTTTTAAAGCATTTTAGAACGCTTATTTCCTCATTTTAAGCTTCTCAGAACAGTTTATTTCGCATAGGCATACATAGTAAACTTTAGGGTCACACTGTGTATCCCCTAATTGACCTATAATTATTTCCTGTGATAGGGTACACTATTACCCTGTAATATAATACGTGGTCAAATTTAAAAATTATAGGTCAATATTAAGGTCCGATACCGTTCCGTTAGTTAACATAGGAAAGTGTCTTCGTATTTCCTTGTTTTAATGCACTATTTAAAATATACATAGTGTACCCCCTAATTGACCTATAATTATTTCCTGCGGAAGGGTACACTATTACCCTGTAATATAATACGTGGTCCAATTTAAAAATTATAGGTCAATATTAAGGTCCGATACCGTGCCGTTAGTTAACATAGAAAAGTGTCTTCGAATTTCCTTGTTTTAATGCGCTATTTAAAATATACATAGTGTACCCCCTAATTGACCTATAATTATTTCCTGTGGTAGGGTACACTATTACCCTGTAATATAATACGTGGTCCAATTTAAAAATTATAGGTCAATATTAAGGTCCGATACCGTGCCGTTAGTTAACATTGAAAAATGTCTTTGAATTTTTAAAGCATTTTAGAACGCTTATTTCTTCATTTTAAGCTTCTCAGAACACTCTATTTCGCATAGGCATGCATAGTAAAATTTAGGGTCACGCTGTGTACCCCCTAAATGATCTATAATTATTTCCTGTGGTAGGATACACTATAACCCTGTAATATAATACGTCGTCCAATTTGAAAATTATAGGTCAATATTAAGGTCCGATACCGTGCCGTTAGTTAACATAGAAAAGTGTCTTTGAATTTTTAAAGCATTTTAGAACGCTTATTTCCTCATTTTAAGCTTCTCAGAACAGTTTATTTCGCATAGGCATACATAGTAAACTTTAGGGTCACACTGTGTATCCCCTAATTGAACTATAATTATTTCCTGTGGTAGGGTACACTATTGCACTGTAATATAATACGTGGTCCAATTTAAAAATTATAGGTCAATATTAAGGTCCGATACCGTGCCGTTAGTTAACATAGGAAAGTGTCTTCGTATTTCCTTGTTTTAATGCACTATTTAAAATATACATAGTGTACCCCCTAATTGACCTATAATTATTTCCTGTGGTTGGGTACACTATTACCCTGTAATATAATACGTGGTCCAATTTAAAAATTATAGGTCAATATTAAGGTCCGATACCGTGCCGTTAGTTAACATTGAAAAATGTCTTTGAATATTTAAAGCATTTTAGAACGCTTATTTCTTCATTTTAAGCTTCTCAGAACACTTTATTTTGCATAGGCATACATAGTAAATTTTAGGGTCACGCTGTGTACCCCCTAATTGACCTATAATTATTTCCTGTTGTAGGATACACTATAACCCTGTAATATAATACGTGGTCCAATTTAAAAATTATAGGTCAATATTAAGGACCGATACCGTGCCGTTAGTTAAAATAGAAAAGTGTCTTCGAATTCCCTTGTATTAATGCACTATTTAAAATATACATAGTGTACCCCCTAATTGACCTATAATTATTTCCTGTGGTAGGGTACACTATTACCCTGTAATATAATACGTGGTCCAATTTAAAAATTATAGGTCAATATTAAGGTCCGATACCGTGCCGTTAGTTAACATTGAAAAATGTCTTTGAATTTTTAAAGCATTTTAGAACGCTTATTTCCTCATTCTAAGCTTCTCAGAACACTTTATTTCGCATAGGCATACATAGTAAACTTTAGGGTCACGCTGTGTACCCCCTAATTGACCTATAATTATTTCCTGTGGTAGGATACACTATAACCCTGTAATATAATACGTGGTCCAATTTAAAAATTATAGGTCAATATTAAGGTCCGATACCGTGCCGTTAGTTAACATAGAAAAGTGTCTTCGAATTTCCTTGTTTTAATGCACTATTTAAAATATACATAGTGTACCCCCTAATTGACCTATAATTATTTCCTGTGGTAGGGTACACTATTACCCTGTAATATAATACGTGGTCCAATTTAAAAATTATAGGTCAATATTAAGGTCCGATACCGTGCCGTTAGTTAACATTGAAAAATGTCATTGAATTTTTAAAGCATTTTAGAACGCTTATTTCCTCATTTTAAGCTTCTCAGAACATTTTATTTCGCATAGGCATACATAGTAAACTTTAGGGTCACGCTGTGTACCCCCTAATTGACCTATAATTATTTCCTGTGGTAGGATACACCATAACCCTGTAATATAATACGTGGTCCAATTTAAAAATTATAGGTCAATATTAAGGTCCGATACCGTGCCGTTAGTTAACATAGAAAAGTGTCTTCGATTTTCCTTGTTTTAATGCACTATTTAAAATATACATAGTGTACCCCCTAATTGACCTATAATTATTTCCTGTGGTAGGGTACACTATTACCCTGTAATATAATACCTGGTCCAATTTAAATATTATGGGTCAATATTAAGGTCTGATATTGCGCCTTGCGTTAGTTAATAATTGAAAGATGACTTTGAATTTTTAAAGCATTTTAGAACGCTTATTTCTTAATTTTAAGCTTCTCAGAACACTCTATTTCGCATAGGCATACATAGTAAACTTTAGGGTCACGCTGTGTACCCCCTAAATGACCTATAATTATTTCCTGTGGTAGGGTACACTATTACCCTGTAATATAATACGTGGTTCAATTTAAAAATTATAGGTCAATATTTAGGTCCGATACCGTGCCGTTAGTTAACATTGAAAAATGTCTTTGAATTTTTAAAGCATTTTAGAACGCTAATTTCTTCATTTTAAGCTTCTCAGAACACTTTATTTCGCATAGGCATACATAGTAAATTTTAGGGTCACGCTGTGTACCCCCTAATTGACCTATAATTATTTCCTGTGGTAGGGTACACTATTACCCTGTGATATAATACGTGGTTCATTTTAAAAATTATAGGTCAATATTAAGGTCCGATACCGTGCCGTTAGTTAACATAGAAAAGTGTCTTCGTATTTCCTTGTTTTAATGCACTATTTAAAATATACATAGTGTACCCCCTAATTTACCTATAATTATTTCCTAGGGTAGGGTACACTATTACCCTGTAATATAATGCCTGGTCCAATTTAAATATTATGGGTCAATATTAAGGTCTGATATTGCGCCTTGCGTTAGTTAACCATTGAAAGATGTCTTTGAATTTTTAAAGCATTTTAGAACGCTTATTTCTTCATTTTAAGCTTCTGAGAACACTTTATTTCGCATAGGCATACATAGTAAACTTTAGGGTCCCGCTGTGTACCCCCTAATTGACCTATAATTATTTTCTGTTTTAGGGTACACTATCACCCTGTAATATAATACGTGGTCCAATTAAAAAATTTTAGGTCAATATTAAGGTCCGCTACCGTGCTGTTAGTTATCATAGAAAAGAGTCTTCGAATTTCCTTGTTTTAATGTACTATTTAAAATATACATAGTGTACCCCCTAATTGACCTATAATTATTTCCTGCGGAAGGGTACACTATTACCCTGTAATATAATACGTGGTCCAATTTAAAAATTATAGGTCAATATTAAGGTCCGATACCGTGCCGTTAGTTAACATAGAAAAGTGTCTTCGAATTTCCTTGTTTTAATGCGCTTTTTAAAATATACATAGTGTACCCCCTAATTGACCTATAATTATTTCCTGTGGAAGGGTACACTATTACCCTGTAATATAATACGTGGTCCAATTTAAAAATTATAGGTCAATATTAAGGTCCGATACCGTGCCGTTAGTTAACATTGAAAAATGTCTTTGAATTTTTAAAGCATTTTAGAACGCTTATTTCTTCATTTTAAGCTTCTCAGAACACTCTATTTCGCATAGGCATGCATAGTAAAATTTAGGGTCACGCTGTGTACCCCCTAAATGATCTATAATTATTTCCTGTGGTAGGATACACTATAACCCTGTAATATAATACGTCGTCCAATTTGAAAATTATAGGTCAGTATTAAGGTCCGATACCGTGCCGTTAGTTAACATAGAAAAGTGTCTTTGAATTTTTAAAGCATTTTAGAACGCTTATTTCCTCATTTTAAGCTTCTCAGAACAGTTTATTTCGCATAGGCATACATAGTAAACTTTAGGGTCACACTGTGTATCCCCTAATTGAACTATAATTATTTCCTGTGGTAGGGTACACTATTGCACTGTAATATAATACGTGGTCCAATTTAAAAATTATAGGTCAATATTAAGGTCCGATACCGTGCCGTTAGTTAACATAGGAAAGTGTCTTCGTATTTCCTTGTTTTAATGCACTATTTAAAATATACATAGTGTACCCCCTAATTGACCTATAATTATTTCCTGCGGTAGGGTACACTATTACCCTGTAATATAATACCTGGTCCAATTTAAATATTATGGGTCAATATTAAGGTCTGATATTGCGCCTTGCGCTAGTTAACCATTGAAAGATGTCTTTGAATTTTTAAAGCATTTTAGAATGCTTATTTCTTCATTTTAAGCTTTTTAGAACACTCTATTTCGCATAGGCATACACAGTAAAATTTAGGGTCACGCTGTGTACCCCCTAAATGACCTATAATTATTTCCTGTGGTAGGGAACACTATTACCCTGTAATATAATACGTGGTCCAATTTAAAAATTATAGGTCAATATTAAGGTCCGATACCGTGCCGCTAGTTAACATTGAAAAATGTCTTTGAATTTTTAAAGCATTTTAGAACGCTTATTTCCTCATTCTAAGCTTCTCAGAACACTTTATTTCGCATAGGCATACATAGTAAACTTTAGGGTCACGCTGTGTACCCCCTAATTGACCTATAATTATTTCCTGTGGTAGGATACACTATAACCCTGTAATATAATACGTGGTCCAATTTAAAAATTATAGGTCAATATTAAGGTCCGATACCGTGCCGTTAGTTAACATAGAAAAGTGTCTTCGAATTTCCTTGTTTTAATGCACTATTTAAAATATACATAGTGTACCCCCTAATTGACCTATAATTATTTCCTGTGGTAGGGTACACTATTACCCTGTAATATAATACGTGGTCCAATTTAAAAATTATAGGTCAATATTAAGGTCCGATACCGTGCCGTTAGTTAACATTGAAAAATGTCATTGAATTTTTAAAGCATTTTAGAACGCTTATTTCCTCATTTTAAGCTTCTCAGAACATTTTATTTCGCATAGGCATACATAGTAAACTTTAGGGTCACGCTGTGTACCCCCTAATTGACCTATAATTATTTCCTGTGGTAGGATACACCATAACCCTGTAATATAATACGTGGTCCAATTTAAAAATTATAGGTCAATATTAAGGTCCGATACCGTGCCGTTAGTTAACATAGAAAAGTGTCTTCGATTTTCCTTGTTTTAATGCACTATTTAAAATATACATAGTGTACCCCCTAATTGACCTATAATTATTTCCTGTGGTAGGGTACACTATTACCCTGTAATATAATACCTGGTCCAATTTAAATATTATGGGTCAATATTAAGGTCTGATATTGCGCCTTGCGTTAGTTAATAATAGAAAGATGACTTTGAATTTTTAAAGCATTTTAGAACGCTTATTTCTTAATTTTAAGCTTCTCAGAACACTCTATTTCGCATAGGCATACATAGTAAACTTTAGGGTCACGCTGTGTACCCCCTAAATGACCTATAATTATTTCCTGTGGTAGGGTACACTATTACCCTGTAATATAATACGTGGTTCAATTTAAAAATTATAGGTCAATATTTAGGTCCGATACCGTGCCGTTAGTTAACATTGAAAAATGTCTTTGAATTTTTAAAGCATTTTAGAACGCTAATTTCTTCATTTTAAGCTTCTCAGAACACTTTATTTCGCATAGGCATACATAGTAAATTTTAGGGTCACGCTGTGTACCCCCTAATTGACCTATAATTATTTCCTGTGGTAGGGTACACTATTACCCTGTGATATAATACGTGGTTCATTTTAAAAATTATAGGTCAATATTAAGGTCCGATACCGTGCCGTTAGTTAACATAGAAAAGTGTCTTCGTATTTCCTTGTTTTAATGCACTATTTAAAATATACATAGTGTACCCCCTAATTTACCTATAATTATTTCCTAGGGTAGGGTACACTATTACCCTGTAATATAATGCCTGGTCCAATTTAAATATTATGGGTCAATATTAAGGTCTGATATTGCGCCTTGCGTTAGTTAACCATTGAAAGATGTCTTTGAATTTTTAAAGCATTTTAGAATGCTTATTTCTTCATTTTAAGCTTCTGAGAACACTTTATTTCGCATAGGCATACATAGTAAACTTTAGGGTCCCGCTGTGTACCCCCTAATTGACCTATAATTATTTTCTGTTTTAGGGTACACTATCACCCTGTAATATAATACGTGGTCCAATTAAAAAATTTTAGGTCAATATTAAGGTCCGCTACCGTGCCGTTAGTTATCATAGAAAAGAGTCTTCGAATTTCCTTGTTTTAATGCGCTATTTAAAATATACATAGTGTACCCCCTAATTGACCTATAATTATTTCCTGTGGTAGGGTACATTATTACCCTGTAATATAATACGTCGTCCAATTTGAAAATTATAGGTCAATATTAAGGTCCGATACCGTGCCGTTAGTTAACATAGAAAAGTGTCTTTGAATTTTTAAAGCATTTTAGAACGCTTATTTCCTCATTTTAAGCTTCTCAGAACAGTTTATTTCGCATAGGCATACATAGTAAACTTTAGGGTCACACTGTGTATCCCCTAATTGAACTATAATTATTTCCTGTGGTAGGGTACACTATTGCACTGTAATATAATACGTGGTCCAATTTAAAAATTATAGGTCAATATTAAGGTCCGATACCGTGCCGTTAGTTAACATAGGAAAGTGTCTTCGTATTTCCTTGTTTTAATGCACTATTTAAAATATACATAGTGTACCCCCTAATTGACCTATAATTATTTCCTGCGGTAGGGTACACTATTACCCTGTAATATAATACCTGGTCCAATTTAAATATTATGGGTCAATATTAAGGTCTGATATTGCGCCTTGCGCTAGTTAACCATTGAAAGATGTCTTTGAATTTTTAAAGCATTTTAGAATGCTTATTTCTTCATTTTAAGCTTTTTAGAACACTCTATTTCGCATAGGCATACACAGTAAAATTTAGGGTCACGCTGTGTACCCCCTAAATGACCTATAATTATTTCCTGTGGTAGGGAACACTATTACCCTGTAATATAATACGTGGTCCAATTTAAAAATTATAGGTCAATATTAAGGTCCGATACCGTGCCGCTAGTTAACATTGAAAAATGTCTTTGAATTTTTAAAGCATTTTAGAACGCTTATTTCCTCATTCTAAGCTTCTCAGAACACTTTATTTCGCATAGGCATACATAGTAAACTTTAGGGTCACGCTGTGTACCCCCTAATTGACCTATAATTATTTCCTGTGGTAGGATACACTATAACCCTGTAATATAATACGTGGTCCAATTTAAAAATTATAGGTCAATATTAAGGTCCGATACCGTGCCGTTAGTTAACATAGAAAAGTGTCTTCGAATTTCCTTGTTTTAATGCACTATTTAAAATATACATAGTGTACCCCCTAATTGACCTATAATTATTTCCTGTGGTAGGGTACTCTATTACCCTGTAATATAATACGTGGTCCAATTTAAAAATTATAGGTCAATATTAAGGTCCGATACCGTGCCGTTAGTTAACATTGAAAAATGTCATTGAATTTTTAAAGCATTTTAGAACGCTTATTTCCTCATTTTAAGCTTCTCAGAACACTTTATTTCGCATAGGCATACATAGTAAACTTTAGGGTCACACTGTGTACCCCCTAATTGACCTATAATTATTTCCTGTGGTAGGGTACACTATTACCATGTAATATAATACGTGGTCCAATTTAAAAATTATAGGTCAATATTAAGGTCCGATACCGGGCCGTTAGTTAACATAGAAAAGAGTCTTCGAATTTTTAAAGCATTTTAGAACGCTTATTTCCTCATTTTAAGCTTCTCAGAACAGTTTATTTCGCATAGGCATACATAGTAAACTTTAGGGTCACACTGTGTATCCCCTAATTGACCTATAATTATTTCCTGTGGTAGGGTACACTATTACCCTGTAATATATTACGTGGTCAAATTTAAAAATTATAGGTCAATATTAAGGTCCGATACCGTTCCGTTAGTTAACATAGAAAAGAGTCTTCGTAGTTCCTTGTTTTAATGCACTATTTAAAATATACATAGTGTACCCCCTAATTGACCTATAATTATTTCCTGTGGTAGGGTACACTATTACCCTGTAATATAATACCTGGTCCAATTTAAATATTATGGGTCAATATTAAGGTGTGATATTGCGCCTAGCGTTAGTTAACCATTGAAAGATGTCTTTGAATTTTTAAAGCATTTTAGAACGCTTATTTCTTCATTTTAAGCTTCTCAGAACACTCTATTTCGCATAGGCATACATAGTAAACTTTAGGGTCACGCTGTGTACCCCCTAATTGACCTATAATTATTTCCTGTGGTAGGGTACACTATTACCCTATAATATAATACGTGGTCCAATTTAAATATTATAGGTCAATATTAAGGTCCGATACCGTGCCGTTAGTTAACATAGAAAAGTGTCTTTGAATTTTTAAAGCATTTTAGAACGCTTATTTCCTCATTTTAAGCTTCTCAGAACAGTTTATTTCGCATAGGCATACATAGTAAACTTTAGGGTCACACTGTGTATCCCCTAATTGACCTATAATTATTTCCTGTGATAGGGTACACTATTACCCTGTAATATAATACGTGGTCCAATTTAAAAATTATTGGTCAATATTAATTTCCGATACCGTGCCGTTAGTTAACATAGAAAAGAGTCTTCGAATTTCCTTGTTTTAATGTACTATTTAAAATATACATAGTGTACCCCCTAATTGACCTATAATTATTTCCTGTGGTAGGGTACACTATTACCCTGTAATATAATACCTGGTCCAATTTAAATATTATGGGTCAATATTAAGGTGTGATATTGCGCCTAGCGTTAGTTAACCATTGAAAGATGTCTTTGAATTTTTAAAGCATTTTAGAACGCTTATTTCTTCATTTTAAGCTTCTCAGAACACTCTATTTCGCATAGGCATACATAGTAAACTTTAGGGTCACGCTGTGTACCCCCTAATTGACCTATAATTATTTCCTGTGGTAGGGTACACTATTACCCTATAATATAATACGTGGTCCAATTTAAATATTATAGGTCAATATTAAGGTCCGATACCGTGCCGTTAGTTAACATAGAAAAGTGTCTTTGAATTTTTAAAGCATTTTAGAACGCTTATTTCCTCATTTTAAGCTTCTCAGAACAGTTTATTTCGCATAGGCATACATAGTAAACTTTAGGGTCACACTGTGTATCCCCTAATTGACCTATAATTATTTCCTGTGATAGGGTACACTATTACCCTGTAATATAATACGTGGTCAAATTTAAAAATTATAGGTCAATATTAAGGTCCGATACCGTTCCGTTAGTTAACATAGAAAAGTGTCTTCGAATTTCCTTGTTTTAATGCGCTATTTAAAATATACATAGTGTACCCCCTAATTGACCTATAATTATTTCCTGTGGTAGGGTACACTATTACCCTGTAATATAATACGTGGTCCAATTTAAAAATTATAGGTCAATATTAAGGTCCGATACCGTGCCGTTAGTTAACAGTGAAAAATGTCTTTGAATTTTTAAAGCATTTTAGAACGCTTATTTCTTCATTTTAAGCTTCTCAGAACACTCTATTTCGCATAGGCATGCATAGTAAAATTTAGGGTCACGCTGTGTACCCCCTAAATGATCTATAATTATTTCCTGTGGTAGGATACACTATAACCCTGTAATATAATACGTGGTCCAATTTAAAAATTATTGGTCAATATTAATTTCCGATACCGTGCCGTTAGTTAACATAGAAAAGAGTCTTCGAATTTCCTTGTTTTAATGTACTATTTAAAATATACATAGTGTACCCCCTAATTGACCTATATTTAATTCCTGTGGTAGGGTACACTATTACCCTGTAATATAATACCTGGTCCAATTTAAATATTATGGGTCAATATTAAGGTGTGATATTGCGCCTAGCGTTAGTTAACCATTGAAAGATGTCTTTGAATTTTTAAAGCATTTTAGAACGCTTATTTCTTCATTTTAAGCTTCTCAGAACACTCTATTTCGCATAGGCATACATAGTAAACTTTAGGGTCACACTGTGTACCCCCTAATTGACCTATAATTATTTCCTGTGGTAGGGTACACTATTACCCTGTAATATAATACGTGGTCCAATTTAAAAATTATAGGTCAATATTAAGGTCCGATACCGTGCCGTTAGTTAACATTGAAAAATGTCTTTGAATTTTTAAAGCATTTTAGAACGCTTATTTCTTCATTTTAAGCTTCTCAGAACACTCTATTTCGCATAGGCATGCATAGTAAAATTTAGGGTCACGCTGTGTACCCCCTAAATGATCTATAATTATTTCCTGTGGTAGGGTACACTATTACCCTGTAATATAATACGTGGTCCAATTTAAAAATTATAGGTCAATATTAAGGTCCGATACCGTGCCGTTAGTTAACATAGAAAAGTGTCTTTGAATTTTTAAAGCATTTTAGAACGCTTATTTCCTCATTTTAAGCTTCTCAGAACAGTTTATTTCTCATAGGCATACATAGTAAACTTTAGGGTCACACTGTGTATCCCCTAATTGAACTATAATTATTTCCTGTGGTAGGGTACACTATTACACTGTAATATAATACGTGGTCCAATTTAAAAATTATAGGTCAATATTAAGGTCCGATACCGTGCCGTTAGTTAACATAGAAAAGTGTCTTCGAATTTCCTTGTTTTAATGCGCTATTTAAAATATACATAGTGTACCCCCTAATTGACCTATAATTATTTCCTGTGGTAGGGTACACTATTACCCTGTAATATAATACGTGGTCCAATTTAAAAATTATTGGTCAATATTAAGGTCCGATACCGTGCCGTTAGTTAACATTGAAAAATGTCTTTGAATATTTAAAGCATTTTAGAACGCTAATTTCTTCATTTTAAGCTTCTCAGAACACTCTATTTCGCATAGGCATACATAGTAAACTTTAGGGTCACGCTGTGTACCCCCTAATTGACCTATAATTATTTCCTGTCTTAGGGTACACTATTACCCTATAATATAATACGTGGTCCAATTTAAAAATTATAGGTCAATATTAAGGTCCGACACCGTGCCGTTAGTTAACATAGAAAAGTGTCTTTGAATTTTTAAAGCATTTTAGAACGCTTATTTCCTCATTTTAAGCTTCTCAGAACACTTTATTTCGCATAGGCATACATAGTAAACTTTAGGGTCACGCTGTGTACCCCCTAATTGACCTATAATTATTTCCTGTGGTAGGATACACTATAACCCTGTAATATAATACGTGGTCCAATTTAAAAATTATAGGTCAATATTAAGGTCCGATACCGTGCCGTTAGTTAACATAGAAAAGTGTCTTCGAATTTCCTTGTTTTAATGCGCTATTTAAAATATACATAGTGTACCCCCTAATTGACCTATAATTATTTCCTGTGGTTGGGTACACTATTACCCTGTAATATAATACGTGGTCCAATTTAAAAATTATAGGTCAATATTAAGGTCCGATACCGTGCCGTTAGTTAACATTGAAAAATGTCTTTGAATATTTAAAGCATTTTAGAACGCTTATTTCTTCATTTTAAGCTTCTCAGAACACTTTATTTCGCTTAGGCATACATAGTAAACTTTAGGGTCCCGCTGTGTACCCCCTAATTGACCTATAATTATTTTCTGTGGTAGGGTACACTATCACCCTGTAATATAATACGTATTCCAATTTAAAAATTTTAGGTCAATATTAAGGTCCGATACCGTGCCGTTAGTTAACATAGAAAAGAGTCTTCGAATTTCCTTGTTTTAATGTACTATTTAAAATACACATAGTGTACCCCCTAATTGACCTATATTTAATTCCTGTGGTAGGGTACACTATTACCCTGTAATATAATTCCTGGTCCAATTTAAATATTATGGTTCCATATTAAGGTCTGATATCGCGCCTTGCGTTAGTTAACCATTGAAAGATGTCTTTGAATTTTTAAAGCATTTTAGAACGCTAATTTCTTCATTTTAAGCTTCTCAGAACACTCTATTTCGCATAGGCATACATAGTAAACTTTAGGGTCACGCTGTGTACCCCCTAATTGACCTATAATTATTTCCTGTCTTAGGGTACACTATTACCCTATAATATAATACGTGGTCCAATTTAAAAATTATAGGTCAATATTAAGGTCCGACACCGTGCCGTTAGTTAACATAGAAAAGTGTCTTTGAATTTTTAAAGCATTTTAGAACGCTTATTTCCTCATTTTAAGCTTCTCAGAACAGTTTATTTCGCATAGGCATACATAGTAAACTTTAGGGTCACACTGTGTATCCCCTAATTGACCTATAATTATTTCCTGCGGTAGGGTACACTATTACCCTGTAATATAATACCTGGTCCAACTTAAATATTATGGGTCAATATTAAGGTCTGATATTGCGCCTTGCGCTAGTTAACCATTGAAAGATGTCTTTGAATTTTTAAAGCATTTTAGAACGCTTATTTCTTCATTTTAAGCTTCTCAGAACACTCTATTTCGCATAGGCATACATAGTAAACTTTAGGGTCACGCTGTGTACCCCCTAATTGACCTATAATTATTTCCTGTCTTAGGGTACACTATTACCCTGTAATATAATACGAGGTCCAATTTAAAAAGTATAGGTCAATATTAAGGTCCGATACCGTGCCGTTAGTTAACATAGAAAAGAGTCTTCGTAGTTCCTTGTTTTAATGCACTATTTAAAATATACATAGTGTACCCCCTAATTGACCTATAATTATTTCCTGTGGTAGGGTACACTATTACCCTGTAATATAATACCTGGTCCAATTTAAATATTATGGGTCAATATTAAGGTCTGATATTGCGCCTTGCGCTAGTTAACCATTGAAAGATGTCTTTAAATTTTTAAAGCATTTTAGAATGCTTATTTCTTCATTTTAAGCTTTTTAGAACACTCTATTTCGCATAGGCATACACAGTAAAATTTAGGGTCACGCTGTGTACCCCCTAAATGACCTATAATTATTTCCTGTGGTAGGGAACACTATTACCCTGTAATATAATACGTGGTTTAATTTAAAAATTATAGGTCAATATTAAGGTCCGATACCGTGCCGCTAGTTAACATTGAAAAGTGTCTTCGAATTCCCTTGTATTAATGCACTATTTAAAATATACATAGTGTACCCCCTAATTGACCTATAATTATTTCCTGTGGTAGGGTACACTATTACCCTGTAATATAATACGTGGTCCAATTTAAAAATTATAGGTCAATATTAAGGTCCGATACCGTGCCGTTAGTTAACATTGAAAAATGTCTTTGAATTTTTAAAGCATTTTAGAACGCTTATTTCCTCATTCTAAGCTTCTCAGAACACTTTATTTCGCATAGGCATACATAGTAAACTTTAGGGTCACGCTGTGTACCCCCTAATTGACCTATAATTATTTCCTGTGGTAGGATACACTATAACCCTGTAATATAATACGTGGTCCAATTTAAAAATTATAGGTCAATATTAAGGTCCGATACCGTGCCGTTAGTTAACATAGAAAAGTGTCTTCGAATTCCCTTGTTTTAATGCACTATTTAAAATATACATAGTGTACCCCCTAATTGACCTATAATTATTTCCTGTGGTAGGGTACACTATTACCCTGTAATATAATACGTGGTCCAATTTAAAAATTATAGGTCAATATTAAGGTCCGATACCGTGCCGTTAGTTAACATTGAAAAATGTCATTGAATTTTTAAAGCATTTTAGAACGCTTATTTCCTCATTTTAAGCTTCTCAGAACATTTTATTTCGCATAGGCATACATAGTAAACTTTAGGGTCACGCTGTGTACCCCCTAATTGACCTATAATTATTTCCTGTGGTAGGATACACCATAACCCTGTAATATAATACGTGGTCCAATTTAAAAATTATAGGTCAATATTAAGGTCCGATACCGTGCCGTTAGTTAACATAGAAAAGTGTCTTCGATTTTCCTTGTTTTAATGCATTTTTTAAAATATACATAGTGTACCCCCTAATTGACCTATAATTATTTCCTGTGGTAGGGTACACTATTACCCTGTAATATAATACCTGGTCCAATTTAAATATTATGGGTCAATATTAAGGTCTGATATTGCGCCTTGCGTTAGTTAATAATTGAAAGATGACTTTGAATTTTTAAAGCATTTTAGAACGCTTATTTCTTAATTTTAAGCTTCTCAGAACACTCTATTTCGCATAGGCATACATAGTAAACTTTAGGGTCACGCTGTGTACCCCCTAAATGACCTATAATTATTTC
The DNA here is from genome assembly GCF_982258835.1 of Parasteatoda tepidariorum. Lineage (NCBI taxonomy): Eukaryota > Metazoa > Arthropoda > Arachnida > Araneae > Theridiidae > Parasteatoda > Parasteatoda tepidariorum. The sequence goes on from NW_028257370.1 coordinate 402,095, forward strand.
CTGTGGTAGGGTACACTATTACCCTGTAATATAATACGTGGTTCAATTTAAAAATTATAGGTCAATATTTAGGTCCGATACCGTGCCGTTAGTTAACATTGAAAAATGTCTTTGAATTTTTAAAGCATTTTAGAACGCTAATTTCTTCATTTTAAGCTTCTCAGAACACTTTATTTCGCATAGGCATACATAGTAAATTTTAGGGTCACGCTGTGTACCCCCTAATTGACCTATAATTATTTCCTGTGGTAGGGTACACTATTACCCTGTGATATAATACGTGGTTCATTTTAAAAATTATAGGTCAATATTAAGGTCCGATACCGTGCCGTTAGTTAACATAGAAAAGTGTCTTCGTATTTCCTTGTTTTAATGCACTATTTAAAATATACATAGTGTACCCCCTAATTTACCTATAATTATTTCCTAGGGTAGGGTACACTATTACCCTGTAATATAATGCCTGGTCCAATTTAAATATTATGGGTCAATATTAAGGTCTGATATTGCGCCTTGCGTTAGTTAACCATTGAAAGATGTCTTTGAATTTTTAAAGCATTTTAGAACGCTTATTTCTTCATTTTAAGCTTCTGAGAACACTTTATTTCGCATAGGCATACATAGTAAACTTTAGGGTCCCGCTGTGTACCCCCTAATTGACCTATAATTATTTTCTGTTTTAGGGTACACTATCACCCTGTAATATAATACGTGGTCCAATTAAAAAATTTTAGGTCAATATTAAGGTCCGCTACCGTGCCGTTAGTTATCATAGAAAAGAGTCTTCGAATTTCCTTGTTTTAATGTACTATTTAAAATATACATAGTGTACCCCCTAATTGACCTATCTTTAATTCCTGTGGTAGGGTACACTATTACCCTGTAATATAATACCTGGTCCAATTTAAATATTATGGTTCCATATTAAGTTCTGATATTGCGCCTAGCGTTAGTTAACCATTGAAAGATGTCTTTGAATTTCTAAAGCATTTTAGAACGCTTATTTCTTCATTTTAAGCTTCTCAGAACACTTTACTTCGCATAGGCATACATAGTAAACTTTAGGGTCACACTGTGTACCCCCTAATTGACCTATAATTATTTCCTGTGGTAGGGTACACTATTACCATGTAATATAATACGTGGTCCAATTTAAAAATTATAGGTCAATATTAAGGTCCGATACAGGGCCGTTAGTTAACATAGAAAAGTGTCTTCGTATTTCCTTGTTTTAATGCACTATTTAAAATATACATAGTGTACCCCCTAATTGACCTATAATTATTTACTGTGGTAGGGTACACTATTTCCCTGTAATATAATACCTGGTCCAATTCAAATATTATGGGTCAATATTAAGGAGTGATATTGCGCCTTGCGTTAGTTAACCATTGAAAGATGTCTTTGAATTTTTAAAGCATTTTAGAACGCTTATTTCCTCATTTTAAGCTTCTCAGAACACTTTATTTCGCATAGGCATACATAGTAAACTTTAGGGTCACACTGTGTACCCCCTAAATGACCTATAATTATTTCCTGTGGAAGGGTACACTATTACCATGTAATATAATACGTGGTCTAATTTAAAAATTATACGTCAATATTAAGGTCCGATACCGTGCCGTTAGTTAACATAGAAAAGTGTCTTCGTATTTCCTTGTTTTAATGCACTATTTAAAATATACATAGTGTACCCCCTAATTTACCTATAATTATTTCCTAGGGTAGGGTACACTATTACCCTGTAATATAATGCCTGGTCCAATTTAAATATTATGGGTCAATATTAAGGTCTGATATTGCGCCTTGCGTTAGTTAACCATTGAAAGATGTCTTTGAATTTTTAAAGCATTTTAGAACGCTTATTTCTTCATTTTAAGCTTCTGAGAACACTTTATTTCGCATAGGCATACATAGTAAACTTTAGGGTCCCGCTGTGTACCCCCTAATTGACCTATAATTATTTTCTGTTTTAGGGTACACTATCACCCTGTAATATAATACGTGGTCCAATTAAAAAAATTTAGGTCAATATTAAGGTCCGCTACCGTGCCGTTAGTTATCATAGAAAAGAGTCTTCGAATTTCCTTGTTTTAATGTACTATTTAAAATATACATAGTGTACCCCCTAATTGACCTATCTTTAATTCCTGTGGTAGGGTACACTATTACCCTGTAATATAATACCTGGTCCAATTTAAATATTATGGTTCCATATTAAGTTCTGATATTGCGCCTAGCGTTAGTTAACCATTGAAAGATGTCTTTGAATTTCTAAAGCATTTTAGAACGCTTATTTCTTCATTTTAAGCTTCTCAGAACACTTTACTTCGCATAGGCATACATAGTAAACTTTAGGGTCACACTGTGTACCCCCTAATTGACCTATAATTATTTCCTGTGGTAGGGTACACTATTACCATGTAATATAATACGTGGTCCAATTTAAAAATTATAGGTCAATATTAAGGTCCGATACAGGGCCGTTAGTTAACATAGAAAAGTGTCTTCGTATTTCCTTGTTTTAATGCACTATTTAAAATATACATAGTGTACCCCCTAATTGACCTATAATTATTTCCTGTGGTAGGGTACACTATTTCCCTGTAATATAATACCTGGTCCAATTTAAATATTATGGTTCCATATTAAGTTCTGATATTGCGCCTAGCGTTAGTTAACCATTGAAAGATGTCTTTGAATTTCTAAAGCATTTTAGAACGCTTATTTCTTCATTTTAAGCTTCTCAGAACACTTTACTTCGCATAGGCATACATAGTAAACTTTAGGGTCACACTGTGTACCCCCTAATTGACCTATAATTATTTCCTGTGGTAGGGTACACTATTACCATGTAATATAATACGTGGTCCAATTTAAAAATTATAGGTCAATATTAAGGTCCGATACAGGGCCGTTAGTTAACATAGAAAAGTGTCTTCGTATTTCCTTGTTTTAATGCACTATTTAAAATATACATAGTGTACCCCCTAATTGACCTATAATTATTTCCTGTGGTAGGGTACACTATTTCCCTGTAATATAATACCTGGTCCAATTCAAATATTATGGGTCAATATTAAGGAGTGATATTGCGCCTTGCGTTAGTTAACCATTGAAAGATGTCTTTGAATTTTTAAAGCATTTTAGAACGCTTATTTCCTCATTTTAAGCTTCTCAGAACACTTTATTTCGCATAGGCATACATAGTAAACTTTAGGGTCACACTGTGTACCCCCTAAATGACCTATAATTATTTCCTGTGGAAGGGTACACTATTACCATGTAATATAATACGTGGTCTAATTTAAAAATTATACGTCAATATTAAGGTCCGATACCGTGCCGTTAGTTAACATAGAAAAGTGTCTTCGTATTTCCTTGTTTTAATGCACTATTTAAAATATACATAGTGTACCCCCTAATTGACCTATAATTATTTCCTGTGGTAGGGTACACTATTACCCTGTAATATAATACCTGGTCCAATTCAAATATTATGGGTCAATATTAAGGTCTGATATTGCGCCTTGCGTTAGTTAACCATTGAAAGATGTCTTTGAATTTTTAAAGCATTTTAGAACGCTAATTTCTTCATTTTAAGCTTCTCAGAACACTCTATTTCGCATAGGCATACATAGTAAACTTTAGGGTCACGCTGTGTACCCTCTAATTGACCTATAATTATTTCCTGTGCTAGGGTACACTATTACCCTATAATATAAGACGTGGTCCAATTTAAAAATTATAGGTTAATATTAAGGTCCGATACCGTGCCGTTAGTTAACATAGAAAAGTGTCTTCGTATTTCCTTGTTTTAATGCACTATTTAAAATATACATAGTGTACCCCCTAATTGACCTATAATTATTTCCTGTGGTAGGGTACACTATTACCCTGTAATACAATACCTGGTTCAATTTAAATATTATGGGTCAATATTAAGGTTTGATATTGCGCCTTGCGTTAGTTAACCATTGAAAGATGTCTTTGAATTTTTAAAGCATTTTAGAACGCTTATTTCTTCATTTTAAGCTTCTCAGAACACTTTATTTCGCATAGGCATACATAGTAAACTTTAGGGTCACGCTGTGTACCCCCTAATTGACCTATAATTATTTCCTGTGGTAGGGTACACTATTACCCTGTAATATAATAGGTGGTCCAATTTAAAAATTATAGGTCAATATTAAGGTCCGATACCGTGCCGTTAGTTAGCATAGAAAAATGTCTTTGAATTTTTAAAGCATTTTAGAACGCTTATTTCCTCATTTTAAGCTTCTCAGAACACTTTATTTCGCATAGGCATACATAGTAAACTTTAGGGTCACTCTGCGTACCCCCTAATTGACCTATAATTATTTCCTGTGGTAGGGTACACTATAACCCTGTAATATAATACGTTGTCCAATTTAAAAATTATAGGTCAATATTAAGGTCCGATACCGTGCCGTTAGTTAACATAGAAAAGTGTCTTCGTATTTCCTTGTTTTAATGCACTATTTAAATTATACATAGTGTACCCCCTAATTGACCTATAATTATTTCCTGTGGTAGGGTACACTATTACCCTGTAATATAATACCTGGTCCAATTTAAATATTATGGGTCAATATTAAGGTCTGATATTGCGCCTTGCGTTAGTTAACCATTGAAAGATGTCTTTGAATTTTTAAAGCATTTTAGAACGCTTATTTCTTCATTTTAAGCATCTCAGAACACTCTATTTCGCATTGGCTTACATAGTAAAATTTAGGGTCACGCTGTGTACCCCGTAAATGACCTATAATTATTTCCTGTGGTAGGGTACACTATTACCCTGTAATATAATACGTGGTCCAATTTAAAAATTATAGGTCAATATTAAGGTCCGATACCGTGCCGTTAGTTAATATAGAAAAATGTCTTTGAATTTTTAAAGCATTTTAGAACCCTTATTTCCTCATTTTAAGCTTCTCAGAACACTTTATTTCGCATAGGCATACATAGTAAACTTTAGGGTCACTCTGTGTACCCCCTAATTGACCTATAATTATTTCCAGTGGTAGGGTACACTATAACCCTGTAATATAATACGTGGTCCAATTTAAAAATTATAGGTCAATATTAAGGTCCGATACCGTGCCGTTAGTTAACATAGAAAAGTGTCTTCGTATTTTCTTGTTTTAATGCACTATTTAAAACATACATAGTGTACCCCTTAATTGACCTATAATTATTTCCTGTTTTAGGGTACACTATTACCCTGTAATATAATACCTGGTCCAATTGAAATATTATGGTTCCATATTAAGGTCTGATATCGCGCCTTGCTTTAGTTAACCATTGAAAGATGTCTTTGAATTTTTAAAGCATTTTAGAACGCTTATTTCTTCATTTTAAGCTTCTCAGAACACTCTATTTCGCATAGGCATACATAGTAAATTTTAGGGTCACGCTGTGTACCACCTAATTGACCTATAATTATTTCCTGTGGTAAGGTACACTATTACCCTGTAATATAATACGTGGTACAATTTAAAAATTATAGGTCAATATTAAGGTCCGATACCGTGCCGTTAGTTAACATAGAAAAATGTCTTTGAATTTTTAAAGCATTTTAGAACGCTTATTTCCTCATTTTAAGCTTCTCAGAACACTTTATTTCGCATAGGCATACATAGTAAACTTTAGGGTCACTCTGTGTACCCCCTAATTGACCTATAATTATTTCCTGTGGTAGGGTACACTATTACCCTGTAATATAATACGTGGCCCAATTTAAAAATTATAGGTCAATATTAAGGTCCGATACCGTGCCGTTAGTTAACATAGAAAAATGTCTTTGAATTTTTAAAGCATTTTAGTACGCTTATTTCCTCATTTTAAGCTTCTCAGAACACTTTATTTCGCATAGGCATACATAGTAAACTTTAGGGTCACGCTGTGTACCCCCTAATTGACCTATAATTATTTCCTTTGGTAGGGTACACTATTACCCTGTAATATAATACGTGGTCCAATTTAAAAATTATAGGTCAATATTAAGTTCCGATACCGTGCCGTTAGTTAACATTGAAAAATGTCTTCGTATTTCCTTGTTTTAATGCACTATTTAAAATATACATAGTGTACCCCCTAATTGACCTATAATTATTTCCTGTGGTAGGGTACACTATTACCCTGTAATGCAATACCTGGTTCAATTTACATATTATGGGTAAATATTAAGGTTTGATATTGCGCCTTGCGTTAGTTAACCATTGAAAGATGTCTTTGAATTTTTAAAGCATTTTAGAACGATTATTTCTTCATTTTAAGCTTCTCAGAACACTTTATTTCGCATAGGCATACATAGTAAACTTTAGGTTCACGCTGTGTACACCCTAATTGACCTATAATTATTTCCTGTGGTAGGGTACACTATTACCCTGTAATATAATAGGTGGTCCAATTTAAAAATTATAGGTCAATATTAAGGTCCGATACCGTGCCGTTAGTTAGCATAGAAAAATGTCATTGAATTTTTAAAGCATTTTAGAACGCTTATTTCCTCATTTTAAGCTTCTCAGAACACTTTATTTCGCATAGGCATACATAGTAAACTTTAGGGTCACTCTGCGTACCCCCTAATTGACATATAATTATTTCCTGTGGTAGGGTACACTATAACCCTGTAATATAATACGTGGTCCAATTTAAAAATTATAGGTCAATATTAAGGTCCGATACCGTGCCGTTAGTTAACATAGAAAAATGTCTTTGAATTTTTAAAGCATTTTAGAACGCTTATTTCCTCATTTTAAGCTTCTCAGAACACTTTATTTCGCATAGGCATACATAGTAACTTTAGGGTCACGCTGTGTACCCCCTAATTGACTTATAATTATTTCCTTTGGTAGGGTACACTATTAGCCTGTAATATAATACCTGGTCCAATTTAAATTTTATGGGTCAATATTAAGGTCTGATATTGCGCCTTGCGTTAGTTAACCATTCAAAGATGTCTTTGAATTTTTAAAGCATTTTAGAACGCTTATTTCCTCATTTTAAGCTTCTCAGAACACTTTATTTCGCATAGGCATACATAGTAACTTTAGGGTCACGCTGTGTACCCCCTAATTGACCTATAATTATTTCCTTTGGTAGGGTACACTATTACCCTGTAATATAATACCTGGTCCAATTTAAATTTTATGGGTCAATATTAAGGTCTGATATTGCGCCTTGCGTTAGTTAAAAATTGAAAGATGTCTTTGAATTTTTAAAGCATTTTAGAACGCTTATTTCCTCATTTTAAGCTTCTCAGAACACTTTATTTCGCTTAGGCATACATAGTAAACTTTAGGGTCACTCTGTGTACCCCCTAATTGACCTATAATTATTTCCTGTGGTAGGGTACACTATAACCCTGTAATATAATACGTGGTCCAATTTAAAAATTATAGGTCAATATTAAGGTCCGATACCGTGCCGTTAGTTAACATAGAAAAGTGTCTTCGTATTTCCTTGTTTTAATGCACTATTTAAAATATACATAGTGTACCCCCTAATTGACCTATAATTATTTCCTGTGGTAGGGTACACTATTACCCTGTAATATAATACCTGGTCCAATTTAAATATTATTGGTCAATATTAAGGTCTGATATTGCGCCTTGCGTTAGTTAACCATTGAAAGATGTCTTTGAATTTTTAAAGCATTTTAGAACGCTTATTTCTTCATTTTAAGCATCTCAGAACACTCTATTTCGCATAGACATACATAGTAAAATTTAGGGTCACGCTGTGTACCCCCTAAATGACCTATAATTATTTCCTGTTTTAGGGTACACTATTACCCTGTAATATAATACGTGGTCCAATTTAAAAATTATAGGTCAATATTAAGGTCCGATACCGTGCCGTTAGCTAACATAGAAAAATGTTTTTGAATTTTTAAAGCATTTTAGAACGCTTATTTCCTCATTTTAAGCTTCTCAGAACACTTTATTTCGCATAGGCATACATAGTAACCTTTAGGGTCACGCTGTGTACCCCCTAATTGACCTATAATTATTTTCCGTGGTAGGGTACACTATCACCCTGTAATATAACACGTGGCCCAATTTAAAAATTTTAGGTCAATATTAAGGTCCGATACCGTGCCGTTAGTTAACATAGAAAAGAGTCTTCGAATTTCCTTGTTTTAATGCACTATTTAAAATATACATAGTGTACCCCCTAATTGACCTATAATTATTTCCTGTTGTAGGGTACACTATTACCCTGTAATATAATACCTGGTCCAATTTAAATATTATGGTTCCATATTAAGGTCTGATATCGCGCCTTGCGTTAGTTAACATAGAAAAATGTCTTTGAATTTTTAAAGCATTTTAGAACGCTTATTTCCTCATTTTAAGCTTCTCAGAACACTTTATTTCGCATAGGCATACATAGTAAACTTTAGGGTCACGCTGTGTACCCCCTAATTGACCTATAATTATTTCCTGTGGTAGGGTACACTATAACCCTGTAATATAATACGTGGTCGAATTTAAAAATTATAGGTCAATATTAAGGTCTGATATTGCGCCTTGCGTTAGTTAACCATTGAAAGATGTCTTTGAATTTTTAAAGCATTTTAGAACGCTTATTTCTTCATTTTAAGCTTCTCAAAACATTTTATTTCGCGTAGGCATACATAGTAAAATTTAGGGTGACGCTGTGTACCCCCTAAATGACCTATAATTATTTCCTGTGGTAGGGTACACTATTACCCTGTAATATAATACGTGGTCCAATTTAAAAATTATAGGTCAATATTAAGTTCCGATACCGTGTCGTTAGTTAACATAGAAAAATGTCTTTGAATTTTTAAAGCATTATAGAACGCTTATTTCCTCATTTTAAGCTTCTCAGAACACTTTATTTCGCATAGGCATACATAGTAAACTTTGGGGTCACTCTGTGTACCCCCTAATTGACCTATAATTATTTCCTGTGGTAGGGTACACTATAACCCTGTAATATAATACGTGGTCCAATTTAAAAATTATAGGTCAATATTAAGGTCCGATACCGTGCCGTTAGTTAACATAGAAAAGTGTCTTCGTATTTCCTTGTTTTAATGCACTATTTAAAATATACATAGTGTACCCCCTAATTGACCTATAATTATTTCCTGTGGGAGGGTACACTATTACCCTGTAATATAATACCTGGTCCAATATAAATATTATGGGTCAATATTAAGGTCTGATATTGCGCCTTGCGTTAGTTAACCATTGAAAGATGTCTTTGAATTTTTAAAGCATTTTAGAACGCTTATTTCTTCATTTTAAGCATCTCAGAACACTCTATTTCGCATAGGCATACATAGTAAACTTTAGGGTCACGCTGTGTACCCCCTAAATGACCTATAATTATTTCCTGTGGTAGGGTACACTATTACCCTGTAATTTAATACCTTTTCCAATTTAAATATTATGGGTCAATATTAAGGTCTGATATTGCGCCTTGCGTTAGTTAACCATTGAAAGATGTCTTTGAATTTTTAAAGCATTTTAGAACGCTTATTTCTTCATTTTAAGCTTCTCAGAACACTTTATTTCGCATACGCATACATAGTAAACTTTAGGGTCACGCTGAGTACCCCCTTATTGACCTATAATTATTTCCTGTGGTAGGGTACACTATTACCCTGTAATATAATACGTGGTCCAATTTAAAAATTATAGGTCAATATTAAGGTCCGATACCGTGCCGTTAGTTAACATAGAAAAATGTCTTTGAATTTTTAAAGCATTTTAGAACGCTTATTTCCTCATTTTAAGCTTCTCAGAACACTTTATTTCGCATAGGCATACATAGTAAACTTTAGGGTCACGCTGTGTACCCCCTAATTGACCTATAATTATTTCCTGTGGTAGGGTACACTATAACCCTGTAATATAATACGTGGTCGAATTTAAAAATTATAGGTCAATATTAAGGTCTGATATTGCGCCTTGCGTTAGTTAACCATTGAAAGATGTCTTTCAATTTTTAAAGCATTTTAGAACGCTTATTTCCTCATTTTAAGCTTCTCAGAACACTTTATTTCGCATAGGCATACATAGTAAACTTTGGGGTCACTCTGTGTACCCCCTAATTGACCTATAATTATTTCCTGTGGTAGGGTACACTATAACCCTGTAATATAATACGTGGTCCAATTTAAAAATTATAGGTCAATATTAAGGTCCGATACCGTGCCGTTAGTTAACATAGAAAAGTGTCTTCGTATTTCCTTGTTTTAATGCACTATTTAAAATATACATAGTGTACCCCCTAATTGACCTATAATTATTTCCTGTGGTAGGGTACACTATTACCCTGTAATTTAATACCTTTTCCAATTTAAATATTATGGGTCAATATTAAGGTCTGATATTGCGCCTTGCGCTAGTTAACCATTGAAAGATGTCTTTGAATTTTAAAAGCATTTTTGAACGCATATTTCTTCATTTTAAGCTTCTCAGAACAATTTATTTCGCATAGGCATACATAGTAAACTTTAGGGTCACGCTGTGTACCCCCTAAGTGACCTATAATTATTTCCCATGGTAGGGAACAATATTACCCTGTAATATAATACGTGGTCCAATTTAAAAATTATAGGTCAATATTAAGGTCCGATACCGTACCGTTAGTTAACATAGAAAAATGTCTTTGAATTTTTAAAGCATTTTAGAACGCTTATTTCCTCATTTTAAGCTTCTCAGAACTCTTTATTTCGCATAGGCATACATAGTACACTTTAGTGTCACGCTGTGTACCCCCTAATTGACCTATAATTATTTCCTGTGGAAGGGTACACTATTACCCTGTAATATAATACGTGGTCCAATTTAAAAATTATAGGTCAATATTAAGGTCTGATATTGCGCCTTGCGTTAGTTAACCATTGAAAGATGTCTTTGAATTTTTAAAGCATTTTAGAACGCTTATTTCCTCATTTTAAGCTTCTCTGAACACTCTATTTCGCATAGGCATACATAGTAAACTTTAGGGTCACGCTGTGTACCCCCTAATTGACCTATAATTATTTCCTGTGGTAGGGTACACTATTACCCTGTAATATAATACGTGGTCCAATTTAAAAATTATAGGTCAATATTAAGGTCCGATACCGTGCCGTTAGTTAACATAGAAAAATGTCTTTGAATTTTTAAAGCATTTAAGAACACTTATTTCCTCATTTTAAGCTTCTCAGAACACTTTATTTCGCATATGCATACATAGTAACCTTTAGGGTCACGCTGTGTACCCCCTAATTGACCTATAATTATTTTCCGTGGTAGGGTACACTATCACCCTGTAATATAATACGTGGCCCAATTTAAAAATTTTAGTTTAATATTAAGGTCCGATACCGTGCCGTTAGTTAACATAGAAAAGAGTCTTTGAATTTCCTTGTTTTAATGCACTATTTAAAATATACATAGTGCACCCCCTAATTGACCTATAATTATTTCCTATTGTAGGGTACACTATTACCCTGTAATATAATACCTGGTCCAATTTAAATATTATGGTTCCATATTAAGGTCTGATATCGCGCCTTGCGTTAGTTAACCATTGAAAGATGTCTTTGAATTTTTAAAGCATTTTAGAACGCTAATTTCTTCATTTTAAGCTTCTCAGAACACTCGGTTTCGCATAGGCATACATAGTAAACTTTAGGGTCACGCTGTGTACCCCCTAATTGACATATAATTATTTCCTGTGGTTGGGTACACTATAACCCGGTAATATAATACGTGGCCCAATTTAAAAATTATAGGTCAATATTAAGGTCTGATATTGCGCCTTGCGTTAGTTAACCATTGAAAGATGTCTTTGAATTTTTAAAGCATTTTAGAACGCTTATTTTTTCATTTTAAGCTTCTCAAAACATTTTATTTCGCGTAGGCATACATAGTAAAATTTAGGGTGACGCTGTGTACCCCCTAAATGACCTATAATTATTTCCTGTGGTAGGGTATACTATTACCCTGTAATATAATACGTGGTCCAATTTAAAAATTATAGGTCAATATTAAGTTCCGATACCGTGCCGTTAGTTAACATAGAAAAATGTCTTTGAATTTTTAAAGCATTTTAGAACGCTTATTTCCTCATTTTAAGCTTCTCAGAACACTTTATTTCGCATAGGCATACATAGTAAACTTTGGGGTCACTCTGTGTACCCCCTAATTGACCTATAATTATTTCCTGTAGTAGGGTACACTATAACCCTGTAATATAATACGTGGTCCAATTTAAAAATTATAGGTCAATATTAAGGTCCGATACCGTGCCGTTAGTTAACATAGAAAAGTGTCTTCGTATTTCCTTGTTTTAATGCACTATTTAAAATATACATAGTGTACCCCCTAATTGACCTATAATTATTTCCTGTGGGAGGGTACACTATTACCCTGTAATATAATACCAGGTCCAATATAAATATTATGGGTCAATTTTTAGGTCTGATATTGCGCCTTGCGTTAGTTAACCATTGAAAGATGTCTTTGAATTTTTAAAGCATTTTAGAACGCTTATTTCTTTATTTTAAGCATCTCAGAACACTCTATTTCGCATAGGCATACATAGTAAACTTTAGGGTCACGCTGTGTACCCCCTAAATGACCTATAATTATTTCCTGTGGTAGGGTACACTATTACCCTGTAATATAATACGTGGTCCAATATAAAAATTATAGGTCAATATTAAGGTCCGATACCGTGCCGTTAGTTAACATAGAAAAATGTCTTTGAATTTTTAAAGCATTTTAGAACGCTTATTTCCTCATTTTAAGCTTCTCAGAACACTTTATTTCGCATAGGCATACATAGTAAACTTTAGGGTCACGCTGTGTACCCCCTAATTGACCTATAATTATTTCTTGTGGTAGGGTACACTATAACCCTATAATATAATACGTGGTCCAATTTAAAAATTATAGGTCAATATTAAGGTCCGATACCGTGCCGTTAGTTAACATAGAAAAGTGTCTTCGAATTTCCTTGTTTTAATACACTATTTAAAATATATATAGTGTACCCCCTAATTGACCTATAATTATTTCCTGTGGTAGGGTACACTATTCCCCTGTAATATAATACCTGATCCAATTTAAATATTATGATTCAATATTAAGGTCTGATATTGCGCCTTGCGCTAGTTAACCATTGAAAGATGTCTTTGAATTTTAAAAGCATTTTAGAACGCATATTTCTTCATTTTAAGCTTCTCAGAACAATTTATTTCGCATAGGCATACATAGTAAACTTTAGGGTCACGCTGTGTACCCCCTAAGTGACCTATAATTATTTCCCATGGTAGGGAACAATATTACCCTGTAATATAATACGTGGTCCAATTTAAAAATTATAGGTCAATATTAAGGTCCGATACCGTACCGTTAGTTAACATAGAAAAATGTCTTTGAATTTTTAAAGCATTTTAGAACGCTTATTTCCTCATTTTAAGCTTCTCAGAACTCTTTATTTCGCATAGGCATACATAGTACACTTAAGTGTCACGCTGTGTACCCCCTAATTGACCTATAATTATTTCCTGTGGAAGGGTACACTATTACCCTGTAATATAATACGTGGTCCAATTTAAAAATTATAGGTCAATATTAAGGTCTGATATTGCGCCTTGCGTTAGTTAACCATTGAAAGATGTCTTTGAATTTTTAAAGCATTTTAGAACGCTTATTTCTTCATTTTAAGCTTCTCTGAACACTCTATTTCGCATAGGCATACATAGTAAACTTTAGGGTCACGCTGTGTACCCCCTAATTGACCTATAATTATTTCCTGTGGTAGGGTACACTATTACCCTGTAATATAATACGTGGTCCAATTTAAAAATTATAGGTCAATATTAAGGTCCGATACCGTGCCGTTAGTTAACATAGAAAAGTGTCTTCGAATTTCCTTGTTTTAATACACTATTTAAAATATACATAGTGTACCCCCTAATTGACCTATAATTATTTTCTGTGGTAGGGTACACTATTACCCTGTAATAAAATACCTGGTCCAATTTAAATATTATGGGTCAATATTAAGGTCTGATATTGCGCCTTGCGTTAGTTAACCATTGAAAGATGTCTTTGAATTTTTTAAGCATTTTAGAACGCTTATTTCTTCATTTTAAGCTTCTCAGAACACTTTATTTCGCATACGCATACATAGTAAACTTTAGGGTCACGCTGTGTACCCCCTAATTGACCTATAATTATTTCCCGTGGTAGGGAACAATATTACCCTGTAATATAATACGTGGTCCAATTTAAAAATTATAGGTCAATATTAAGGTTCGATACCGTACCGTTAGTTAACATAGAAAAATGTCTTTGAATTTTTAAAGCATTTTAGAACGCTTATTTCCTCATTTTAAGCTTCTCAGAACACTTTATTTCGCATAGGCATACATAGTAAACTTTAGGGTCACGCTGTGTACCCCCTAATTGACCTATAATTATTTCCTGTGGTAGGGTACACTATAACCCTGTAATATAATACGTGGTCCAATTTAAAAATTATAGGTCAATATTAAGATCTGATATTGCGCCTTGCGTTAGTTAACCATTGAAAGATGTCTTTGAATTTTTAAAGCATTTTAGAACGCTTATTTCTTCATTTTAAGCTTCTCAAAACATTTTATTTCGCGAAGGCATACATAGTAAAATTTAGGGTGATGCTGTGTACCCCCTAAATGACCTATAATTATTTCCTGTGGTAGGGTACACTATTACCCTGTAATATAATACGTGGTCCAATTTAAAAATTATAGGTCAATATTAAGTTCCGATACCGTGCCGTTAGTTAACATAGAAAAATGTCTTTGAATTTTTAAAGCATTTTAGAACGCTTATTTTCTCATTTTAAGCTTCTCAGAACACTTTATTTCGCATAGGCATACATAGTGAACTTTAGGGTCACGCTGTGTACCCCCTAATTGACCTATAATTATTTCCTGTGGTAGGGTACACTATAACCCTGTAATATAATACGTGGTCCAATTTAAAAATTATAGGTCAATATTTAGGTCCGATACCGTACCGTTAGTTAACATAGAAAAATGTCTTTGAATTTTTAAAGCATTTTAGAACGTTTATTTCCTCATTTTAAGCTTCTCAGAACACTTTATTTCGCATAGGCATACATAGTAAACTTTAGGGACACGCTGTGTACCCCCTAATTGAAATATAATTATTTCCTGTGGTAGGGTACACTATAACCCTGTAATATAATACGTGGCCCAATTTAAAAATTATAGGTCAATATTAAGTTCCGATACCGTGGAGTTAGTTAACATAGAAAAGTGTCTTCGAATTTTTCTCGTTTTAATGCACTATTTAAAATATACATAGTGTACCCCCTAATTGACCTATAATTATTTCCTGTTGTAGGGTACACTATTACCCTGTAATATAATACCTGGTCCAATTTAAATATTATGGTTCAATATTAAGGTCTGATATCGCGCCTTGCGTTAGTTAACCATTGAAAGATGTCTTTGAATTTTTAAAGCATTTTAGAACGCTTATTTCCTCATTTTAAGCTTCTCAGAACACTTTATTTCGCATAGGCATACATAGTAAACTTTAGGGTCACGCTGTGTACCCCCTAAGAGACCTATAATTATTTCCCGTGGTAGGGAACAATATTACCCTGTAATATAATACGTAGTCCAATTTAAAAATTATAGGTCAATATTAAGGTCCGATACCGTGCCGTTAGTTAACATAGAAAAGTGTCTTCGAATTTCCTCGTTTTAATGCACTATTTAAAATATACATAGTGTACCCCCTAATTGACCTATAATTATTTCCTGTTGTAGGGTACACTATTACCCTGTAATATAATACCTGGTCCAATTTAAATATTATGGTTCCATATTAAGGTCTGATATCGCGCCTTGCGTTAGTTAACCATTGAAAGATGCCTTTGAATTTTTAAAGCATTTTAGAACGCTTATTTCTTCATTTTAAGCTTCTCAGAACACTCTATTTCGCATAGGCATACATAGTAAACTTTAGGGTCACGCTGTGTACCCCCTTAATGACCTATAATTATTTCCCGTGGTAGGGAACAATATTACCCTGTAATATAATACGTGGTCCAATTTAAAAATTATATGTCAATATTAAGTTCCGATACCGTGCCGTTAGTTAACATAGAAAAATGTCTTTGAATTTTTAAAGCATTTTAGAACGCTTATTTTCTCATTTTAAGCTTCTCAGAACACTTTATTTCGCATAGGCATACATAGTGAACTTTAGGGTCACGCTGTGTACCCCCTAATTGACCTATAATTATTTCCTGTGGTAGGGTACACTATAACCCTGTAATATAATACGTGGTCCAATTTAAAAATTATAGGTCAATATTAAGGTCCGATACCGTACCGTTAGTTAACATAGAAAAATGTCTTTGAATTTTTAAAGCATTTTAGAACGTTTATTTCCTCATTTTAAGCTTCTCAGAACACTTTATTTCGCATAGGCATACATAGTAAACTTTAGGGACACGCTGTGTACCCCCTAATTGAAATATAATTATTTCCTGTGGTAGGGTACACTATAACCCTGTAATATAATACGTGGCCCAATTTAAAAATTATAGGTCAATATTAAGTTCCGATACCGTGGAGTTAGTTAACATAGAAAAGTGTCTTCGAATTTCCTCGTTTTAATGCACTATTTAAAATATACATAGTGTACCCCCTAAATGACCTATAATTATTTCCCGTGGTAGGGTACACTATTACCCTGTAATATAATACATGGTCCAATTTAAATATTATGGTTCCATATTAAGGTCTGATATCGCGCCTTGCGTTAGTTAACCATTGAAAGATGTTTTTGAATTTTTAAAGCATTTTAGAACGCTTATTTCTTCATTTTAAGCTTCTCAGAACACTCTATTTCGCATAGGCATACATAGTAAACTTTAGGGTCACGCTGTGTACCCCCTAATTGACATATAATTATTTCCTGTCGTAGGGTACATTATAACCCTGTAATATAATACGTGGTCCAATTTAAAAATTATAGGTCAATATTAAGGTCCGATACCGTGCCGTTAGTTAACATAGAAAAGTGTCTTCGAATTTCCTCGTTTTAATGCACTATTTAAAATATACATAGTGTACCCCCTAATTGACCTATAATTATTTCCTGTTGTAGGGTACACTATTACCCTGTAATATAATACCTGGTCCAATTTAAATATTATGGTTCCATATTAAGGTCTGATATTGCGCCTTGCGTTAGTTAACCATTGAAAGATGTCTTTGAATTTTTTAAGCATTTTAGAACGCTTATTTCTTCATTTTAAGCTTCTCAGAACACTTTATTTCGCATACGCATACATAGTAAACTTTAGGGTCACGCTGTGTACCCCCTAATTGACCTATAATTATTTCCCGTGGTAGGGAACAATATTACCCTGTAATATAATACGTGGTCCAATTTAAAAATTATAGGTCAATATTAAGGACCGATACCGTACCGTTAGTTAACATAGAAAAATGTCTTTGAATTTTTAAAGCATTTTAGAACGCTTATTTCCTCATTTTAAGCTTCTCAGAACACTTTATTTCGCATAGGCATACATAGTAAACTTTAGGGTCACGCTGTGTACCCCCTAATTGACCTATAATTATTTCCTGTGGTAGGGTACACTATAACCCTGTAATATAATACGTGGTCCATTTTAAAAATTATAGGTCAATATTAAGGTCTGATATTGCGCCTTGCGTTAGTTAACCATTGAAAGATGTCTTTGAATTTTTAAAGCATTTTAGAACGCTTATTTCTTCATTTTAAGCTTCTCAAAACATTTTATTTCGCGTAGGCATACATAGTAAAATTTAGGGTGACGCTGTGTACCCCCTAAATGACCTATAATTATTTCCTGTGGTAGGGTACACTATTACCCTGTAATATAATACGTGGTCCAATTTAAAAATTATAGGTCAATATTAAGTTCCGATACCGTGCCGTTAGTTAACATAGAAAAATGTCTTTGAATTTTTAAAGCATTTTAGAACGCTTATTTTCTCATTTTAAGCTTCTCAGAACACTTTATTTCGCATAGGCATACATAGTGAACTTTAGGGTCACGCTGTGTACCCCCTAATTGACCTATAATTATTTCCCGTGGAAGGGAACAATATTACCCTGTAATATATTACGTGGTCAAATTTAAAAATTATAGGTCAATATTAAGGTCCGATACCGTACCGTTAGTTAACATAGAAAAATGTCTTTGAATTTTTAAAGCATTTCAGAACGCTTATTTCTTCATTTTAAGCTTCTCAGAACACTCTATTTCGCATAGGCATACATCGTAACTTTTAGGGTCATGCTCTGTACCCCCTAAGTGACCTATAATTATTTCCCGTGGTAGGGAACAATATTACCCTGTAATATAATACGTGGTCCAATTTAAAAATTATAGGTCAATATTAAGGTCCGATACCGTGCCGTTAGTTAACATAGAAAAATGTCTTTGAATTTTTAAAGCATTTTAGAACGCTTATTTCCTCATTTTAAGCTTCTCAGAACACTTTATTTCGCATAGGCATACATAGTAAACTTTAGGGTCACGCTGTGTACCCCCTAAATGACCTAAAATTATTTCCCGTGGTAGGGAACAATATTACCCTGTAATATAATACGTGGTCCAATTTAAAAATTATAGGTCAATATTAAGGTCCGATACCGTACCGTTAGTTAACATAGAAAGATGTCTTTGAATTTTTAAAGCATTTTAGAACGCTTATTTCCTCATTTTAAGCTTCTCAGAACACTTTATTTCGCATAGGCATACATAGTAAACTTTAGGGTCACGCTGTGTAAACCCCTAAATGACCTATAATTATTTCCCGTGGTAGGGAACAATATTACCCTGTAATATAATACCTGGACCAATTTAAATATTATGGGTCAATATTAAGGTCTGATATCGCGCCTTGCGTTGGTTAACCATTGAAAGATGTCTTTGAATTTTTAAAGCATTTTAGAACGCTTATTTCTTAATTTTAAGCTTCTCAGAACATTCTATTTCGCATAGGCATGCATAGTAAAATTTAGGGTCACGCTGTGTACCCCCTAATTGACCTATAATTATTTCCCGTGGTAGGGAACAATATTACCCTGTAATATATTACGTGGTCAAATTTAAAAATTATAGGTCAATATTAAGGTCCGATACCGTACCGTTAGTTAACATAGAAAAATGTCTTTGAATTTTTAAAGCATTTCAGAACGCTTATTTCTTCATTTTAAGCTTCTCAGAACACTCTATTTCGCATAGGCATACATAGTAAACTTTAGGGTCACGCTCTGTACCCCCTAAGTGACCTATAATTATTTCCCGTGGTAGGGAACAATATTACCCTGTAATATAATACCTGGACCAATTTAAATATTATGGGTCAATATTAAGGTCTGATATCGCGCCTTGCGTTGGTTAACCATTGAAAGATGTCTTTGAATTTTTAAAGCATTTTAGAACGCTTATTTCTTAATTTTAAGCTTCTCAGAACATTCTATTTCGCATAGGCATACATAGTAAACTTTTTGGACACGCTGTGTACCCCCTAATTGAAATATAATTATTTCCTGTACTAGGGTACACTATAACCCTGTAATATAATACGTGGTCCAATTTAAAAATTATAGGTCAATATTAAGGTCCGATACCGTGCCGTTAGTTAACATAGAAAAGAGTCTTCGAATTTCCTTGTTTTAATGCACTATTTAATATATACATAGTGTACCCCCTAATTGACCTATAATTATTTCCTGTTGTAGGGTACACTATTACCCTGTAATATAATACCTGGTCTAATTTAAATATTATGGTTCCATATTAAGGTCTGATATCGCGCCTTGCGTTAGTTAACCATTGAAAGATGTCTTTGAATTTTTAAAGCATTCTAGAACGCTTATTTCTTCATTTTAAGCTTCTCAGAACACTCTATTTCGCATAGGCATACATAGTAAACTTTAGGGTCACGCTGTGTACCCCCTAATTGACCTATAATTATTTCCTGTGGTAGGGTACACTATTACCCTGTAATATAATACGTGGTCCAATTTAAAAATTATAGGTCAATATTAAGGTCCGATACCGTGCCGTTAGTTAACATAGAAAAATGTCTTTGAATTTTTAAAGCATTTTAGAACGCTTATTTCCTTATTTTAAGCTTCTCAGAACACTTTATTTCGCATAGGCATACATAGTAACCTTTAGGGTCACGCTGTGTACCCCCTAATTGACCTATAATTATTTCCTGTGGTAGAGTTCACTATCACCCTGAAATATAATACGTGGTCCAATTTAAAAATTTTAGGTCAATATTAAGGTCCGATACCGTGCCGTTAGTTAACATAGAAAAATGTCTTTGAATTTTTAAAGCATTTTAGAACGCTTATTTCCTCATTTTAAGCTTCTCAGAACACTTTATTTCGCTTAGGCATACATAGTAAACTTTAGGGTCACGCTGTGTACCCCCTAAATGACCTATAATTATTTCCCGTGGTAGGGAACAATATTACCCTGTAATATAATACCTGGACCAATTTAAATATTATGGGTCAATATTAAGGTCTGATATCGCGCCTTGCGTTGGTTAACCATTGAAAGATGTCTTTGAATTTTTAAAGCATTTTAGAACGCTTATTTCTTAATTTTAAGCTTCTCAGAACATTCTATTTCGCATAGGCATACATAGTAAACTTTAGGGTCACGCTGTGTACCCCCTAATTGAAATATAATTATTTCCTGTGGTAGGGTACACTATAACCCGGTAATATAATACGTGGTCCAATTTAAAAATTATAGGTCAATATTAAGGTCCGATACCGTACCGTTAGTTAACATAGAAAAATGTCTTTGAATTTTTAAAGCATTTTAGAACGCTTATTTCCTCATTTTAAGCTTCTCAGAACACTTTATTTCGCATAGGCATACATAGTAAACTTTAGGGTCACGCTGTGTACCCCCTAATTGACCTATAATTATTTCCCGTGGTAGGGAACAATATTACCCTGTAATATATTACGTGGTCAAATTTAAAAATTATAGGTCAATATTAAGGTCCGATACCGTACCGTTAGTTAACATAGAAAAATCTCTTTGAATTTTTAAAGCATTTCAGAACGCTTATTTCTTCATTTTAAGCTTCTCAGAACACTCTATTTCGCATAGGCATACATAGTAAACTTTAGGGTCACGCTCTGTACCCCCTAAGTGACCTATAATTATTTCCCGTGGTAGGGAACAATATTACCCTGTAATATAATACGTGGTCCAATTTAAAAATTATAGGTCAATATTAAGGTCCGATACCGTACAGTTAGTTAACATAGAAAGATGTCTTTGAATTTTTAAAGCATTTTAGAACGCTTATTTCCTCATTTTAAGCTTCTCAGAACACTTTATTTCGCATAGGCATTCATAGTAAACTTTAGGGTCACGCTGTGTACCCCCTAAATGACCTATAATTATTTCCCGTGGTAGGGAACAATATTTCCCTGTAATATAATACCTGGACCAATTTAAATATTATGGGTCAATATTAAGGTCTGATATCGCGCCTTGCGTTGGTTAACCATTGAAAGATGTCTTTGAATTTTTAAAGCATTTTAGAACGGTTATATCTTAATTTTAAGCTTCTCAGAACATTCTATTTCGCATAGGCATACATAGTAAACTTTAGGGTCACGCTGTGTACCCCCTAATTGAAATATAATTATTTCCTGTGGTAGGGTACACTATAACCCTGTAATATAATACGTGGTCCAATTTAAAAATTATAGGTCAATATTAAGGTCCGATACCGTGCCGTTAGTTAACATAGAAAAGAGTCTTCGAATTTCCTTGTTTTAATGCACTATTTATTATATACATAGTGTACCCCCTAATTGACCTATAATTATTTCCTGTTGTAGGGTACACTATTACCCTGTAATATAATACCTGGTCTAATTTAAATATTATGGTTCCATATTAAGGTCTGATATCGCGCCTTGCGTTAGTTAACCATTGAAAGATGTCTTTGAATTTTTAAAGCATTCTAGAACGCTTATTTCTTCATTTTAAGCTTCTCAGAACACTCTATTTCGCATAGGCATACATAGTAAACTTTAGGGTCACTCTGTGTACCCCCTAATTGACCTATAATTATTTCCTGTGGTAGGGTACACTATTACCCTGTAATATAATGGCGTTAGTTAACCATTGAAAGATGTCTTTGAATTTTTAAAGCATTCTAGAACGCTTATTTCTTCATTTTAAGCTTCTCAGAACACTCTATTTCGCATAGGCATACATAGTAAACTTTAGGGTCACGCTGTGTACCCCCTAAAGGACCTATAATTATTTCCCGTGGTAGGGAACAATATTACCCTGTAATATAATACGTGGTCCAATTTAAAAATTATAGGTCAATATTAAGGTCCGATACCGTACCGTTAGTTAACATAGAAAAATGTCTTTGAATTTTTAAAGCATTTTAGAACGCTTATTTCCTCATTTTAAGCTCCTCAGAACACTTTATTTCGCATAGGCATACATAGTAATCTTTAGGGTCACGCTGTGTACCCCCTAATTGACCTATAATTATTTCCTGTGGTAGGGTACACTATAACCCTGTAATATAATACGTGGTCCAATTTAAAAATTATAGGTCAATATTAAGGTCCGATACCGTACCGTTAGTTAACATAGAAAAATGTCTTTGAATTTTTAAAGCATTTTAGAACGCTTATTTCCTCATTTTAAGCTTCTCAGAACATTTTATTTCGCATAGGCATACATAGTAAAATTTAGGGTGACGCTGTGTACCCCCTAAATGACCTATAATTATTTCCTGTGGTAGGGTACACTATTACCCTGTAATATAATACGTGGTCCAATTAAAACTTATAGGTCAATATTAAGGTCCGATACCGTGCCGTTAGTTAACATAGAAAAATGTCTTTGAATTTTTAAAGCATTTTAGAACGCTTATTTCCTCATTTTAAGCTTCTCAGAACACTTTATTTCGCATAGGCATACATAGTAAACTTTAGGGTCACTCTGTGTTCCCCCTAATTGACCTATAATTATTTCATGTGGTAGGGTACACTATAACCCTGTAATATAATACGTGGTCCAATTTAAAAATTATAGGTCAATATTAAGGTCCGATACCGTGCCGTTAGTTAACATAGAAAAGTGTCTTCGTATTTCCTTGTTTTAATGCACTATTTAAAATATACATAGTGTACCCCCAAATTGACCTATAATTATTTCCTGTGGTAGGGTACACTATTACCCTGTAATATAATACCTGGTCCAATTTAAATATTATGGGTCAATATTAAGGTCTGATATTGAGCCTTGCGTTAGTTAACCATTTAAAGATGTCTTTGAATTTTTAAAGCATTTTAGAACGCTTATTTCTTCATTTTAAGCTTCTCAGAACACTTTATTTCGCATAGGCATACATAGTAAACTTTAGGGTCACGCTGTGTACCCCCTAAGTGACCTATAATTATTTCCCGTGGTAGGGTACACTATTACCCTGTAATATAATACGTGGTCCAATTTAAAACTTATAGGTCAATATTAAGGTCCGATACCGTGTCGTTAGTTAACATAGAAAAATGTCTTTGAATTTTTAAAGCATTTTAGAACGCTTATTTCCTCATTTTAAGCTTCTCAGAACACATTATTTCGCATAGGCATACATAGTAAACTTTAGGGTCACTCTGTGTTCCCCCTAATTGACCTATAAGTATTTCCTGTGGTAGGGTACACTATAGCCCTGTAATATAATACGTGGTCCAATTTAAAAATTATAGGTCAATATTAAGGTCCGATACCGTGCCGTTAGTTAACATAGAAAAGTGTTTTCGTATTTCCTTGTTTTAATGCACTATTTAAAATATACATAGTGTACCCCCAAATTGACCTATAATTATTTCCTGTGGTAGGGTACACTATTACCCTGTAATATAATACCTGGTCCAATTTAAATATTATGGGTCAATATTAAGGTCTGATATTGCGCCTTGCGTTAGTTAACCATTGAAAGATGTCTTTGAATTTTTAAAGCATTTTAGAACGCTTATTTCTTCATTTTAAGCATCTCAGAACACTCTATTTCGCATAGGCATACATAGTAAAATTTAGTGTCACGCTGTGTACCACCCCCTAAATGACCTATAATTATTTCCTGTGCTAGGGTACACTATTACCCTGTAATATAATACGTGGTCCAATTTAAAAATTATAGGTCAATATTAAGGTCCCATACCGTGCCGTTAGTTAACATAGAAAAATGTCTTTGAATTTTTAAAGCATTTTAGAACGCTTATTTCCTCATTTTAAGATTCTCAGATCACTTTATTTCGCATAGGCATACATAGTAAACTTTAGGGTCACGCTGTGTACCCCCTAATTGACATATAAATATTTCCTGTGGTAGGGTACACTATAACCCTGTAATATAATACGTGGTCCAATTTAAAAATTATAGGTCAATATTAAGGTCCGATACCGTGCCGTTAGTTAACACAGAAAAGTGTCTTCGAATTTCCTTGTTTTTATGCACTATTTAAAATATACATAGTGGGCTCCCTTATTGACCTATAATTATTTCCCGTGGTAGGGAACAATATTACCCTGTAATATATTACGTGGTCCAATTTAAAAATTATAGGTCAATATTAAGGTCCGATACCGTACCGTTAGTTAACATAGAAAAGTGTCTTCGTATTTCCTTGTTTTAATGCACTATTTAAAATATACATAGTGTACCCCCAAATTGACCTATAATTATTTCCTGTGGTAGGGTACACTAGTACCCTGTAATATAATACCTGGTCCAATTTAAATATTATGGGTCAATATTAAGGTCTGATATTGCGCCTTGCGTTAGTTAAAAATTGAAAGATGTCTTTGAATTTTTAAAGCATTTTAGAACGCTTATTTCCTCATTTTAAGCTTCTCAGAACACTTTATTTCGCATAGGCATACATAGTAAACTTTAGGGTCACTCTGTGTTCCCCCTAATTGACCTATAATTATTTCATGTGGTAGGGTACACTATAACCCTGTAATATAATACGTGGTCCAATTTAAAAATTATAGGTCAATATTAAGGTCCGATACCGTGCCGTTAGTTAACATAGAAAAGTGTCTTCGTATTTCCTTGTTTTAATGCACTATTTAAAATATACATAGTGTACCCCCTAATTGACCTATAATTATTTCCTGTGGAAGGGTACACTATTACCCTGTAATATAATACGTGGTCCAATTTAAAAATTATAGGTCAATATTAAGGTCTGATATTGCGCCTTGCGTTAGTTAACCATTGAAAGATGTCTTTGAATTTTTAAAGCATTTTAGAACGCTTATTTCTTCATTTTAAGCTTCTCTGAACACTCTATTTCGCATAGGCATACATAGTAAACTTTAGGGTCACGCTGTGTACCCCCTAATTGACCTATAATTATTTCCTGTGGTAGGGTACACTATTACCCTGTAATATAATGCGTGGTCCAATTTAAAAATTATAGGTCAATATTAAGGTCCGATACCGTGCCGTTAGTTAACATAGAAAAGTGTCTTCGAATTTCCTTGTTTTAATACACTATTTAAAATATACATAGTGTACCCCCTAATTGACCTATAATTATTTCCTGTGGTAGGGTACACTATTACCCTGTAATATAATACCTGGTCCAATTTAAATATTATGGGTCAATATTAAGGTCTGATATTGCGCCTTGCGTTAGTTAAAAATTGAAAGATGTCTTTGAATTTTTAAAGCATTTTAGAACGCTTATTTCTTCATTTTAAGCATCTCAGAACACTCTATTTCGCATAGGCATACATAGTAAAATTTAGTGTCACGCTGTGTACCCCCTAAATGACCTATAATTATTTCCTGTGCTAGGGTACACTATTACCCTGTAATATAATACGTGGTCCAATTTAAACATTATAGGTCAATATTAAGGTCCGATACCGTGCCGTTAGTTAACATAGAAAAATGTCTTTGAATTTTTAAAGCATTTTAGAACGCTTATTTCCTCATTTTAAGCTTCTCAGAACACTTTATTTCGCATAGGCATACATAGTAAACTTTAGGGTCACGCTGTGTACCCCCTAATTGACCTATAATTATTTCCTGAGGTAGGGTACACTATAACCCTGTAATATAATACGTGGTCCAATTTAAAAATTATAGGTCAATATTAAGATCCGATACCGTGCCGTTAGTTAACATAGAAAAGTGTCTTCGAATTTCCTTGCTTTAATGCACTATTAAAATATACATAGTGTACCCCCTAATTGAAATATAATTATTTCCTGTGGTAGGGTACACTATTACCCTGTAATATAATACCTGGTCCAATTTAAATATTATGGGCCAATATTAAGGTCTGATATTGCGCCTTGCGTTTGTTAACCATTGAAAGATGTCTTTGAATTTTTAAAGCATTTTAGAACGCTTATTTCTTCATTTTAAGCTTCTCAGAACACTTTATTTCGCATACGCATACATAGTAAACTTTAGGGTCACGCTGTGTACCCCCTAATTGACCTATAATTATTTTACGTGGTAGGGTACACTATAACTCTGTAATATAATACGTGGTTCAATTTAAAAATTTTAAGTCAATATTAAGGTCCGATACCGTGCCGTTAGTTAACATAGAAAAGAGTCTTCGAATTTCCTTGTTTTAATGCACTATTTAAAATATACACAGTGTATCCCCTAATTGACCTATAATTATTTCCTGTTGTAGGGTACACTATTACCCTGTAATATAATACCTGGTCCAATTTAAATATTATGGTTCCATATTAAGGTCTGATATTGCACCTTGCGTTAGTTAACCATTGAAAGATGTCTTTGAATTTTTAAAGCATTTTAGAACGCTTATTTCTTCATTTTAAGCTTCTCAGAACACTCTATTTCGCATAGGCATACATAGTAAACTTTAGGGTCACGCTGTGTACCCCCTAATTGACCTATAATTATTTCCTGTGGTAGGGTACACTATTACCCTGTAATATAATACCTGGTCCAATTTAAAAATTATAGGTCAATATTAAGGTCCGATACCGTGCCGTTAGTTAACATAGAAAAGTGTCTTCGTATTTCCTTGTTTTAATGCACTATTTAAAATATACATAGTGTACCCCCTAATTGACCTATAATTATTTCCTGTGGTAGGGTACACTATTACCCTGTAATATAATACCTGGTCCAATTTAAATATTATGGGTCAATATTAAGGTCTGATATTGCGCCTTGCGTTAGTTAACCATTGAATGATGTCTTTGAATTTTTAAAGCATTTTAGAACGCTTATTTCTTCATTTTAAGCTTCTCAGAACACTCTATTTCGCATAGGCATACATAGTAAACTTTAGGGTCACGCTGTGTAAAGCACTGACGTGTAGTAGTAGGGCAGTGAAGAGTCCTATATTTTGTTCCACCGCAACGGGGTAAAAAAGCCACGCACGTGTCGCAGTAGGGCCGTGGAGTGTCCGCCATCTTTCGCCACTGATTAGAGCGGAAGCCGAACTGTGGAGTAAAGGCACTGGCGTGTCGTAGTCGGGCAGTGTAGAGTACGCCATTTTGGGCCACTGCAACGCGGCACTTTAGCAGCGCACGTGCCGCTGAAGGGCCATGGAGTGTCCGACATCTTTTTCCATTAGTTAGAGTGGAAGCCGAACTGAGGAGAAAAGGCACAGGCGTGCAGTAGTAGGGCAGTGTAGTATCCTGTCATTTTGGCCACCACTACGCAGCACTACAGCCGCGGACGTGCCGCAGTAGGGCTATAGACTGTCCGCCATCTTTAGCCACTGATTTAAGCGGAAGCCCTACTGAGGAGTAAAGGAACAGGCGTGTCGTAGTAGGGCAGTGTAGAGTCCGAAATTTTGGGGCAACGCAACGCGACACTACAGCCGCGCGCTTGCCGCAGTAGGGCCATGGAGGGTCCGCCATATTTGGCCTCTGATTTAAGCGGAAGCGCAACTGAGAACTTAAGTCTTTGGTAGAGTCTAGTAGGGCAGTGTAGTGTCCACCATTTCGGGCCAACGCAACGCGGCACAACAGCCTATTACGTGCCGCAGTAGGGCCGTGGAGTGTCCTCCATTTTTGGCCACTGATTAGAGTGGAAGCCGGACTGAGGAGTAAAGGCACTGGCGTGTCGTAGTCGGACAGTGTTGCGTCCGACATGTTGGGCCACTGCAACGCGGCACTACAGCCGTGCAAGTGCCGCATTAGGGCCGGGGAGTGTTCGCCATCTTTGGTCCCGGATAAGAGCGGAAGCCCTGCTCAGGAGTAAAGGCACTGGCGTGTCGTAGTAGGGAAGTGTAGAGTCCTATATTTTGTTCCACCGCAACGGGGCAATAAAACCACGCACTTGTCGCAGTAGGGCCGTGGAGTGTCCGCCATCTTTGGCCACTGATTAGAGCGGAAGCCGAACTGTGGAGTAAAGGCACTGGCGTGTAGTAGTAGGGCAGTGAAGAGTCCTATATTTTGTTCCACCGCAACGGGGCAATAAAGCCACGCACGTGTCGCAGTAGGGCCGTGGAGTGTCCGCCATCTTTGGCCACTGATTAGAGCGGAAGCCGAACTGTGGAGTAAAGGCACTGGCGTGTCGTAGTCGGGCAGTGTGGAGTACGCCATTTTGGGCTACTGCAACGCGGCACTTTAGCAGCGCACGTGCCGCTGAAGGGCCATGGAGTGTCCGACATCTTTTTCCATTAGTTAGAGTGGAAGCGGAACTGAGGAGAAAAGGCACTGGCGTGTAGTAGTATGGCAGTGTAGTATCCTGTCATTTTGGCCACCACTAGGCAGCACTACAGCCGCGGACGTGCCGCAGTAGGGCTATAGACTGTCCGCCATCTTTAGCCACTGATTTAAGCGGAAGCCCTACTGAGGAGTAAAGGAACAGGCGTGTCGTAGTAGGGCAGTGTAGAGTCCGATATTTTGGGGCAACGCAACGCGACACTACAGCCGCGGACGTGACGCAGTAAGGCTATAGACTGTCCGCCATCTTTGGCCATTAATTAGAGCGGAAGCAGAACTGAGGAGTAAAGGCACTGACGTGTAGTAGTAGGGCAGTGTAGAGTCCGATATTTTGGGGCAACGCAACGCGACACTACAGTCGCGCGCTTGCCGCAGTAGGGTCAAGAAGGGGCCGCCATATTTGGGAGCTGATTAAAGCGGAAGCGCAATTGAGAACTTAAGTCTTTGGTAGAGTCTAGAAGGGCAGTGCAGTGTCCGCCCTTTTGGGCCACCGCAACGCGGCACTACAGCCACGCACGTGCAGCAGTAGGGCCGTGGAGTGTCCGCCATTTTTGACCATTGATTCGAGCGGAAGCCGAACTGAGGAGTAAAGGCACTGGCGTGTCGTAGTCGGACAGTGTTGCGTCCGACATGTTGGACCACTGCAACGCGGCACTTCAGCAGCGCACGTGCCGCTGAAGGGCCATGGAGTGTCCGACATCTTTTTCCACTATTTAGAGCGGAAGCCGAACTGAGGAGAAAAGGCACTGGCGTGTAGAAGTAGGGCAGTGCAGTGTCCGCCCTTTTGGGCCACCGCAACGCGGCACTACAGCCGTGCACGTGCCGAAATAGGGCCGGGGAGTGTTCGCCATCTTTGGCCATGGATTAGAGCGGAAGCTCAACTGAGGAGAAAAAGCACAGGCGTTTCGTTGTAGGGCAGTGTAGAGTCCATTATTTTGGGGCACCGCAACGCGACACTACAGCCGCGCGCTTGCCGCAGTAGGGCCATGGAGGGTCCGCCATATTTGGCCTCTGATTTAAGCGGAAGCGCAACTGAGAACTTAAGTCTTTGGTAGAGTCTAGTAGGGCAGTGTAGTGTCCGCAATTTCGGGCCACCGCAACGCGGCACAACAGCCTATTACGTGCCGCAGTAGGGCCGTGGAGTGTCCTACATTTTTGGCCACTGATTAGAGCGGAAGCCGAACTGAGGAGTAAAGGCACTGGCGTGTCGTAGTCGGACAGTGTTGCGTCCGACATGTTGGGCCACTGCAACGCGGCACTTCAGCCGTGCAAGTGCCGCATTAGGGCCGGGGAGTGTTCGCCATCTTTGGTCCCGGATAAGAGCGGAAGCCCTGATGAGGAGTAAAGGCACTGGCGTGTCGTAGTAGGGCAGTGTAGAGTCCGCCATTTTGGGGCAACGCAACGCGACACTACAGCCTCGGACGTGCCGCAGTAGGGTTATAGACTGTCCGCCATCTTTGGCCATTAATTAGAGCGGAAGCCGAACTGAGGAGTAAAGGCACTGACGTGTAGTAGTAGGGCAGTGAAGAGTCCTATATTTTGTTCCACCGGAACGGGGCAATAAAGCCACGCACGTGTCGCAGTAGGGCCGTGGAGTGTTCGCCATCTTTGGCCACTGATTAGAGCGTAAGCCGATTTGTGGAGTAAAGGCACTGGCGTGTCGTAGTCGGGCAGAGTGGAGTACGCCATTTTGGGCCACTACAACGCGGCACTTTAGCAGCGCACGTGCCGCTGAAGGGCCATGGAGTGTCCGACATCTTTTTCCATTAGTTAGAGTGGAAGCAGAACTGAGGAGAAAAGGCACTGGCGTGTAGTAGTAGGGCAGTGTAGTATCCAGTCATTTTGGCCACCACTACGCAGCACTACAGCCGCGGACGTGCCGCAGTAGGGCTATAGACTGTCCGCCATCTTTAGCCACTGATTTAAGCGGAAGCGCTACTGAGGAGTAAAGGCACTGGCGTGTCGTAGTAGGGCAGTGTAGAGTCCGCCATTTTGAGGCAACGCAACGCGACACTACAGCCACGGACGTGCCGCAGTAGGGCTATAGACTGTCCGCCATCTTTGGCCATTAATTAGAGCGGAAGCCGAACTGAGGAGTAAAAGCACTGACGTGTAGTAGTAGGGCAGTGAAGAGTCCTATATTTTGTTCCACCGCAACGGGGCAATAAAGCCACGCACGTGTCGCAGTAGGGCCGTGGAGTGCCCGACATCTTTTTCCATTAGTTAGAGTGGAAGCAGAACTGAGGGGAAAATGCACTGGCGTGTAGTAGTAGGGCAGTGTAGTATCCTGTCATTTTGGCCACCGCTACGCAGCACTACAGCCGCGGACGTGCCGCAGTAGGGCTATAGACTGTCCGCCATCTTTAGCCACTGATTTAAGCGGAAGCCCTACTGAGGAGTAAAGGAACAGGCGTGTCGTAGTAGGGCAGTGTAGAGTCCGATATTTTGGGCAACGCAAGGCGACACTACAGCCGCGCGCTTGCCGCAGTAGGGCCATGGAGGGTCCGCCATATTTGGCCTCTGATTTAAGCGGAAGCCGAACTGAGGAGTAAAGGCACTGGCGTGTCGTAGTCGGACAGTGTTGCGTCCGACATGTTGGGCCACTGCAACGCGGCACTTCAGCAGCGCACGTCCGCCGAAGGGCCATGGAGTGTCCGACATCTTTTTCCACTACTTAGAGCGGAAGCAGATCTGAGGAGAAAAGGCACTGGCGTGTAGTAGTAGGGCAGTGTAGAGTCCGATATTTTGGGATATCGCAACACGGCACTACTGCCGTGCACGTGCCGCATTATGGCCGGGGAGTGTTCGCCATCTTTGGACACGGATTAGAGCGGAAGCCCAACTGAGGAGTAAAGCCACAGGCGTGTCGTAGTCGGACAGTGTTGCGTCCGACATGTTGGGCCACTGCAACGCGGCACTTCAGCAGCGCACGTCCGCCGAAGGGCCATGGAGTGTCCGACATCTTTTTCCACTATTTAGAGCAGAAGCAGATCTGAGGAGAAAAGGCACTGGCGTGTAGTAGTAGGGCAGTGTAGAGTCCGATATTTTGGGATATCGCAACACGGCACTACTGCCGTGCACGTGCCGCATTATGGCCGGGGAGTGTTCGCCATCTTTGGACACGGATTAGAGCGGAAGCCCAACTGAGGAGTAAAGCCACAGGCGTGTCGTAGTCGGGCAGTGTTGCGTCCGACATGTTGGGCCGCGCTACGCGGCGCTACAGCTTACACGTGCCGCTGAAGGGCCATGGAGTGTCCGCCATCTTTTTCCATTAGTTAGATTGGAAGCCGAACTGAGGAGAAAAGGCACTGGCGTGTAGTAGTAGGGCAGTGTAGTATCCTGCCATTTTGGCCACCACTGCTCAGCACTGCAGCTGCGGACGTGCCGCAGTAGGGCTATAGACTGTCCGCCATCTTTAGCCACTGATTTAAGCGGAAGCCCAACTGAGGAATAAAGGAACAGGTGTGTCGCAGTAGGGCAGTGTAGAGTCCGCTATTTTGGGGCACCGCAACACGGCACTTCAGCCGCGGACGTGCCGCAGTAGGGCTATGGAATGTCCGCCATCTTTGGTAATGGATAAGAGCGGAAGCTCAACTGAGGAGTAAAGGCACAGGCGTGTCGTAGTAGGGCAGTGTAGAGTCCGCCATTTTAGGGAACCGCAACGCGACACTACAGCCGCGGACGCAACGCAGTAGGGCTATAGACTGTCCGCCATCTTTGGCCATTAATTAGAGCGGAAGCTGAACTGAGGAGTAAAGGCACTGACGTGTAGTAGTAGGGCAGTGTAGAGTCCGATATTTTGGGGCAACGCAACGCGGCAATAAAGCCGCGCACGTGCCGAAGAAGGGCCACGGAGGGTCCGCCATATTTGGCCACAGATTAAAGCGGAAGCGCAACTGAGAACATGTCTTTGGTAGAGTCTAGCAGGACAGTGTTGTGTCCGCCATTTTGGGCCACCGCAACGCGGCCCTACAGCCACGCACGTGCCACAGTTGGGCCGTGGAGTATCCGCCATCTTTGGCCACGGATTGTAGTGGAAGCTTAACTGAGGAGTAAAGGCACTCGCGTGTCACAGTAAGGCAGTGTAGAGTCCGCCATTTTTGGGCACTGCAACGCGACACTACAATCGCGGACGTGCCGCAGTAGGGCTATAGACTGTCCGCCATCTTTTGCCACTGATTAGAGCATAAGCCGAACTGAGGAGTAAAGGCACGGGCGTATCGTAGTCGGGCAGTGTAGCGTCCGACTTGTTGGGCCACTGCAACGCGGCACTACAGCCGTGCACGTGCCGCAGTAGGTCCGGGGAGCGTTCGCCATCTTTGGAAACTGATTTGAGCTGAATCCCAACTGAGCAGTAAAGGCACTGGCGTGCCGTAGTAAGCCAGTGTAGAGTCCGACATTTTGGGCCACTGCAACGTTGCACTACAGCCACACACGTGCCGCGGTCGGGCAATAGACCGTCCGCCATCGTTAGACACTGATTAGAGCAGAAGCCGAACTGAGGAGTAAAGGCACAGGCGTGTCGTAGTCGGGCAGTGTAGCGTCCGACATGTTGGGCCACCGCAACGCGGCAATAAAGCCACGCACGTGCCGCAGAAGGGCCATGGAGGGTCCGCCATATTTGGCCATAGATTAAAGCGGAAGCGCAACTGAGAACTTAAGTTTATGGTACAGTCTAGTAGGGTAGTGTTGTGTCCACCATTTTGGGCCACCGCAACGCAGCACTACAGCCACGCGCGCGCCGAAGTAGTGCCGGGGAGTGTTCGCCATCTTTGGTCCCGGATAAGAGCGGAAGCCCTGCTGAGGAGTAAAGGCACTGGCGTGTCGTAGTAGGGCAGTGTAGAGTCCGCCATTTTGAGGCAACGCAACGCGACACTACAGCCACGGACGTGCCGCAGTAGGGCTATAGACTGTCCGCCATCTTTGGCCATTAATTAGAGCGGAAGCCGAACTGAGGAGTAAAAGCACTGACGTGTAGTAGTAGGGCAGTGAAGAGTCCTATATTTTGTTCCACCGCAACTGGGCAATATAGCCACGCACGTGTCGCAGTAGGGCCGTGGAGTGCCCGACATCTTTTTCCATTAGTTACAGTGGAAGCAGAACTGAGGAGAAAATGCACTGGCGTGTAGTAGTAGGGCAGTGTAGTATCCTGTCATTTTGGCCACAGCTACGCAGCACTACAGCCGCGGACGTGCCGCAGTAGGGCTATAGACTGTCCGCCATCTTTAGCCACTGATTTAAGCGGAAGCCCTACTGAGGAGTAAAGGAACAGGCGTGTCGTAGTAGGGCAGTGTAGAGTCCGATATTTTGGGGCAACGCGACACTACAGCCGCGCGCTTGCCGCAGTAGGGCCATGGAGGGTCCGCCATATTTGGCCTCTGATTTAAGCGGAAGCGCAACTGAGAACTTAAGTCTTTGGTAGAGTCTAGTAGGGCAGTGTAGTGTCCGCCATTTCGGGCCACCGCAACGCGGCACAACAGCCTATTACGTGCCGCAGTAGGGCCGTGGAGTGTCCGCCATTTTTGGCCACTGATTAGAGCGGAAGCCGAACTGAGGAGTAAAGGCACTGGCGTGTCGTAGTCGGACAGTGTTGCGTCCGACATGTTGGGCCACTGCAACGCAGCACTTCAGCAGCGCACGTCCGCCGAAGGGCCATGGAGTGTCCGACATCTTTTTCCACTATTTAGAGCGGAAGCAGATCTGAGGAGAAAAGGCACTGGCGTGTAGTAGTAGGGCAGTGTAGAGTCGATATTTTGGGATATCGCAACACGGCAATACTGCCGTGCACGTGCCGCATTATGGCCGGGGAGTGTTCGCCATCTTTGGACACGGATTAGAGCGGAGGCCCAACTGAGGAGTAAAGCCACAGGCGTGTCGTAGTCGGGCAGTGTTGCGTCCGACATGTTGGGCCGCGCTACGCGGCGCTACAGCTTACACGTGCCGCTGAAGGGCCATGGAGTGTCCGCCATCTTTTTCCATTAGTTAGATTGGAAGCCGAACTGAGGAGAAAAGGCACTGGCGTGTAGTAGTAGGGCAGTGTAGTATCCTGCCATTTTGGCCACCACTGCTCAGCACTACAGCTGCGGACGTGCCGCAGTAGGGCTATAGACTGTCCGCCATCTTTAGCCACTGATTTAAGCGGAAGCCCAACTGAGGAATAAAGGAACAGGTGTGTCGCAGTAGGGCAGTGTAGAGTCCGCAATTTTAGGGAACCGCAACGCGACACTACAGCCGCGGACGTGACGCAGTAGGGCTATAGACTGTTCGCCATCTTTGGCCATTAATTAGAGCGGAAGCCGAACTGAGGAGTAAAGGCACTGACGTGTAGTAGTAGGGCAGTGTAGAGTCCGATATTTTGGGGCAACGCAACGCGGCAATAAGGCCGCGCACGTGCCGAAGAAGGGCCACGGAGGGTCCGCCATATTTGGCCATAGATTAAAGCGGAAGCGCAACTGAGAACTTAAGTTTATGGTACAGTCTAGTAGGGTAGTGTTGCGTCCACCATTTTGAGGCAACGCAACGCGACACTACAGCCACGGACGTGCCGCAGTTGGGCTATAGACTGTCCGCCATCTTTGGTCATTAATTAGAGCGGAAGCCGAACTGAGGAGTAAAAGCACTGACGTGTAGTAGTAGGGCAGTGAAGAGTCCTATATTTTGTTCCACCGCAACGGGGCAATAAAGCCACGCACGTCGCAGTAGGGCCGTCGAGGGTCCGCCATCTTTGGCCACTGATTAGAGCGGAAGCCGAACTGTGGAGTAAAGGCACTGGCGTGTCGTAGTCGGGCAGTGTAGAGTACGCCATTTTGGGCCACTGCAACGCGGCACTTTAGCAGCGCACGCGCCGCTGAAGGGCCATGGAGTGTCCGACATCTTTTTCCATTAGTTAGAGTGGAAGCCGAACTGAGGAGAAAAGGCACAGGCGTGCAGTAGTAGGGCAGTGTAGTATCCTGTCATTTTGGCCACCACTACGCAGCACTACAGCCGTGGACGTGCCGCAGTAGGGCTATAGTCTGTCCGCCATCTTTAGCCACTGATTTAAGCGGAAGCCCTACTGAGGAGTAAACGCACTGGCGTGTCGTAGTCGGACAGTGTTGCGTCCGACATGTTGGGCCACTGCAACGCGGCACTTCAGCAGCGCACGTGCCGCCGAAGGGCCATGGAGTGTCCGACATCTTTTTCCACTATTTATAGCGGAAGCAGAAGTGAGGAGAAAAGGCACTGGCGTGTAGTAGTAGGGAAGTGTAGAGTCCGATATTTTGGGCCATCGCAACACGGCACTACTGCCGTGCACGTGCCGCATTAGGGCCGGGGAGTGTTCATCATCTTTGGACACGGATTAGAGCGGAAGCCCAACTGAGGAGTAAAGCCACAGGCGTGTCGTAGTCGGGCAGTGTTGCGTCCGACATGTTGGGCCACAGCAACGCGGCACTACAGCCGTGCACGTGCCGCAGTAATTCCGGGGAGTGTTCGCCATCTTTGGAAACTGATTTGAGCTGAATCCCAACTGAGCAGTAAAGGCACTGGCATGTTGTAGTAAGGTAGTGTAGAGTCCGACATTTTGGGCCACTTCAACGTGGCACTACAGCCACGCACGTGCCGCAGTAGGGCTATGGAGTGTCCACCATCTTTGGTCACTGATTAGAGCGGAAACTCATCTGAGGAGTAAAGCCACAGGCGTGTCGTAGTAGGGCAGTGTAGAGTCCGCCATTTAGGGGCACCGCAACGCGGCACTACAGCCGCAGACGTGCCACAGTAGGGCCACGGAGGGTCCGCCATATTAGGCCACTGATTTAAGCGGAAGCGCAACTGAGAACTTAAGTCTCTGGTAGAGTCTAGTAGGGCAGTGTAGAGTCCGACATTTTGGGGCACCGCATCGCGGCACTACAGCCGCGGACGTGCTGCAGTAGGGCCATGGAGGGTCCGCCATATTTGGCCACTGATTTAAGCGAAAGCCCAACTGAGGAGTAAAGGAACAGACGTGTCGTAGTAGGGCAGTGAAGTATCCGCCATTTTGGGGCACCGCAACGCGGCACTACAGCCGCGGACATGCCGCAGAAGGTCTATAGACTATTCGCCATCTTTGGCCACTGATTTGAGCGGAAGTCGATTTAAGGATTAAAGGCACTGACGTGTCGTCGTAGGGCAGTGTAGAGTCCGATATTTTGGGCCACCACTGCTCAGCACTACAGCCGCGGACGTGCCGCAGTAGCGCTATAGACTGTCCGCCACCTTTAGTCACTGATTTAAGCGGAAGCCCAACTGAGGAGTAAAGGAACAGGCGTGTCGCAGTAGGGCAGTGTAGAGTCCGCTATTTTGGGGCACCGCAACACGGCACTACAGCCGCGGACGTGCCGCAGTAAGGCTATGGAATGCCCGCCATCTTTGGTAACGGATAACAGCGGAAACTCAACTGAGGAGTACAGGCTCAAGCGTGTCGTAGTAGGGCTGAGTAGAGTCCGATATTTTGGGCCACCGCAACGTGACACTACAGCCGCGGACGTGTCGCAGAAGGTCTATAGACTATTCGCCATCTATGGCCACTGATTTGAGCGGAAGTCGATTTAAGGAGTAAAGGCACTGACGTGTCGTCGTAGGGCAGTGTATAGTCCGATATTTTGGGCCACCGCAACACGGCACTACAGCCGTGATGTGCCGCATTAGGGCCGGGTAGTGTTCGCCATCTTTGGCCAGGGATTAGAGCGGAAGCCGAACTGAGGAGTAAAGGCACTGACGTGTAGTAGTAGGGCAGAGTAGAGTCCAATATTTTGGGGCAACACAACGTGGCACTTCAGCTTACACGTGCCGCAGAAGGGCCACGGAGTGTCCGCCATCTTTTTCCATTAGTTAGATTGGAAGCCGAACTGAGGAGAAAAGGCACTGGCGTGTAGTAGTAGGGCAGTGTAGTATCCTGCCATTTTAGCCACCACTGCTCAGCACTACAGCCGCGGACGTGCCGCAGTAGGGCTATAGACTGTCCGCCATCTTTAGCCACTGATTTAAGCGGAAGCCCAACTGAGGAGTAAAGGAACAGGCGTGTCGCAGTAGGGCAGTGTAGAGTCCGCTATTTTGGGGCACCGCAACACGGCACTACAGCCGCGGACGTGCCGCAGTAGGGCTATGGAATGTCCGCCATCTTTGGTAACGGATAAGAGCGGAAGCTCAACTGAGGAGTAAAGGCACAGGCGTGTCGTAGTAGGGCAGTGTAGAGTCCGCCATTTTAGGGCACCGCAACGCGACACTACTGCCGCGGACGTGACGCAGTAGGGCTATAGACTGTCCGCCATCTTTGGCCACTAATATGAGCGGAAGCCGAACTGAAGAGTAAAGGCGCTGGCGTGTAGTAGTAGGGCAGTGTATAGTCCGACATTTTGAGCCACCGCACCGCGGCACTACAGTCGCGGACTTGCTGCAGTAGGGCCACAGAGGGTCCGCCATATTAGGCCACTGATTTAAGCGGAAGCGCAACTGAGAACTTAAGTCTCTGGTAGAGTCTAGTAGGGCAGTGTAGAGTCCGACATTTTGGGGCACCGCATCGCGGCACTACAGCCGCGGACGTGCTGCAGTAGGGCCATGGAGGGTCCGCCATATTTGGCCACTGATTTAAGCGAAAGCCCAACTGAGGAGTAAAGGAACAGGCGTGTCGTAGTAGGGCAGTGAAGTATCCGCCATTTTGGGGCACCGCAACGCGGCACTACAGCCGCGGACATGCCGCAGAAGGTCTATGGACTATTCGCCATCTTTGGCCACTGATTTGAGCGGAAGTCGATTTAAGGAGTAAAGGCACTGACGTGTCGTCGTAGGGCAGTGTAGAGTCCGATATTTTTGGCCACCACTGCTCAGCACTACAGCCGCGGACGTGCCGCAGTAGCGCTATAGACTGTCCGCCACCTTTAGTCACTGATTTAAGCGGAAGCCCAACTGAGGAGTAAAGGAACAGGCGTGTCGCAGTAGGGCAGTGTAGAGTCCGCTATTTTGGGGCACCGCAACACGGCACTACAGCCGCGGACGTGCCGCAGTAAGGCTATGGAATGCCCGCCATCTTTGGTAACGGATAACAGCGGAAACTCAACTGAGGAGTACAGGCACAAGCGTGTCGTAGTAGGGCTGAGTAGAGTCCGATATTTTGGGCCACCGCAACGTGACACTACAGCCGTGCACGTGCAGCGGTAAGGCTATGGATTGTCCGCCAACTTTGGCCACAAATTAGAGCGGAAGCCGAACTGAAGAGTAAAGACACTTGCGTGTCGTGGTAGGGCAGTGTATAGTCCGACATTTTGGGCCACCGCACCGCGGCACTACAGTCGCGGACGTGCTGCTGTAGGGCTATGGAGTGTCCACCATCTTTGGCCACTGATTAGAGTGGAAGCTCATCTGAGGAATAAAGCCACAGGCGTGTCGTAGTAGGGCAGTGTAGAGTCCGACATTTTGGGGCACCGCATCGCGGCACTACAGCCGCGGACGTGCTGCAGTAGGGCCATGGTGGGTCCGCCATATTTGGCCAATGATTTAAGCGAAAGCCGAACAGAGGAGTAAAGGAAAAGGCGTGCCGTGGTAGGGCAGTGAAGTGTCCGTCATTTTGGGCCACCGCAACGCGGCACTACAGCCGCAGACGTGTCGCAGAAGGTCTATAGACTATTCGCCATCTTTGGCCACTGATTTGAGCGGAAGTCGATTTAAGGAGTAAAGGCACTGACGTGTCGTCGTAGGGCAGTGTAGAGTCCGATATTTTGGGCCACCGCAACACGGCACTACAGCCGTGATGTGCCGCATTAGGGCCGGGTAGTGTTCGCCATCTTTGGCCAGGGATTAGAGCGGAAGCCGAACTGAGGAGTAAAGGCACTGACGTGTAGTAGTAGGACAGAGTAGAGTCCGATATTTTGGGGCAACACAACGTGGCACTTCAGCTTACACGTGCCGCAGAAGGGCCACGGAGTGTCCGCCATCTTTTTCCATTAGTTAGATTGGAAGCCGAACTGAGGAGAAAAGGCACTGGCGTGTAGTAGTAGGGCAGTGTAGTATCCTGCCATTTTAGCCACCACTGCTCAGCACTACAGCCGCGGACGTGCCGCAGTAGGGCTATAGACTGTCCGCCATATTTAGCCACTGATTTAAGCGGAAGCCCAACTGAGGAGTAAAGGAACAGGCGTGTCGCAGTAGGGCAGTGTAGAGTCCGCTATTTTGGGGCACCGCAACACGGCACTACAGCCGCGGACGTGCCGCAGTAGGGCTATGGAATGTCCGCCATCTTTGGTAACGGATAAGAGCGGAAGCTCAACTGAGGAGTAAAGGCACAGGCGTGTCGTAGTAGGGCAGTGTAGAGTCCGCCATTTTAGGGCACCGCAACGCGACACTACTGCCGCGGACGTGACGCAGTAGGGCTATAGACTGTCCGCCATCTTTGGCCACTAATATGAGCGGAAGCCGAACTGAAGTGTAAAGGCGCTGGCGTGTAGTAGTAGGGCAGTGTATAGTCCGATATTTTGAGCCACCGCACCGCGGCACTACAGTCGCGGACTTGCTGCTGTAGGGCTATGGAGTGTCCACCATCTTTGGTCACTGATTAGAGCGGAAACTCATCTGAGGAGTAAAGCCACAGGCGTGTCGTAGTAGGGCAGTGTAGAGTCCGCCATTTAGGGGCACCGCAACGCGGCACTACAGCCGCAGACGTGCCACAGTAGGGCCACGGAGGGTCCGCCATATTAGGCCACTGATTTAAGCGGAAGCGCAACTGAGAACTTAAGTCTCTGGTAGAGTCTAGTAGGGCAGTGTAGAGTCCGACATTTTGGGGCACCGCATCACGGCACTACAGCCGCGGACGTGCTGCAGTAGGGCCATGGAAGGTCCGCCATATTTGGCCACTGATTTAAGCGAAAGCCCAACTGAGGAGTAAAGGAACAGGCGTGTCGTAGTAGGGCAGTGAAGTGTCCGTCATTTTGGGGCACCGCAACGCGGCACTACAGCCGCGGACGTGCCGCAGAAGGTCTATAGACTATTCGCCATCTTTGGCCACTGATTTGAGCGGAAGTCGATTTAAGTTGTAAAGGCACTGACGTGTCGTCGTAGGGCAGTGTAGAGTCCGATATTTTTGGTTACCGCAACACGGCACAACTGCCTATTACGTGCCGCAGTAGGGCCGTGGAGTGTCCTCCATTTATGGCCACTGATTAGAGCGGAAGCCGAACTGAGGAGTAAAGGCACTGGCGTGTCGTAGTCGGACAGTGTTGCGTCCGACATGTTGGGCAATTGCAACGCGGCACTACAGCCGTGCAAGTGCCGCATTAGGGCCGGGGAGTGTTCGCCATCTTTGGTCCCGGATAAGAGCGGAAGCCCTGCTGAGGAGTAAAGGCACTGGCGTGTCGTAGTAGGGCAGTGTAGAGTCCGCCATTTTGGGGCACCGCATCGCGGCACTACAGCCGCGGACGTGCTGCAGTAGGGCCATGGAGGGTCCGCCATATTTGGCCACTGATTTAAGCGAAAGCCCAACTGAGGAGTAAAGGAACAGACGTGTCGTAGTAGGGCAGTGAAGTATCCGCCATTTTGGGGCACCGCAACGCGGCACTACAGCCGCGGACATGCCGCAGAAGGTCTATAGACTATTCGCCATCTTTGGCCACTGATTTGAGCGGAAGTCGATTTAAGGAGTAAAGGCACTGACGTGTCGTCGTAGGGCAGTGTAGAGTCCGATATTTTGGGCCACCACTGCTCAGCACTACAGCCGCGGACGTGCCGCAGTAGCGCTATAGACTGTCCGCCACCTTTAGTCACTGATTTAAGCGGAAGCCCAACTGAGGAGTAAAGGAACAGGCGTGTCGCAGTAGGGCAGTGTAGAGTCCGCTATTTTGGGGCACCGCAACACGGCACTACAGCCGCGGACGTGCCGCAGTAAGGCTATGGAATGCCCGCCATCTTTGGTAACGGATAACAGCGGAAACTCAACTGAGGAGTACAGGCTCAAGCGTGTCGTAGTAGGGCTGAGTAGAGTCCGATATTTTGGGCCACCGCAACGTGACACTACAGCCGCGGACGTGTCGCAGAAGGTCTATAGACTATTCGCCATCTTTGGCCACTGATTTGAGCGGAAGTCGATTTAAGGAGTAAAGGCACTGACGTGTCGTCGTAGGGCAGTGTAGAGTCCGATATTTTGGGCCACCGCAACACGGCACTACAGCCGTGATGTGCCGCATTAGGGCCGGGTAGTGTTCGCCATCTTTGGCCAGGGATTAGAGCGGAAGCCGAACTGAGGAGTAAAGGCACTGACGTGTAGTAGTAGGGCAGAGTAGAGTCCAATATTTTGGGGCAACACAACGTGGCACTTCAGCTTACACGTGCCGCAGAAGGGCCACGGAGTGTCCGCCATCTTTTTCCATTAGTTAGATTGGAAGCCGAACTGAGGAGAAAAGGCACTGGCGTGTAGTAGTAGGGCAGTGTAGTATCCTGCCATTTTAGCCACCACTGCTCAGCACTACAGCCGCGGACGTGCCGCAGTAGGGCTATAGACTGTCCGCCATCTTTAGCCACTGATTTAAGCGGAAGCCCAACTGAGGAGTAAAGGAACAGGCGTGTCGCAGTAGGGCAGTGTAGAGTCCGCTATTTTGGGGCACCGCAACACGGCACTACAGCCGCGGACGTGCCGCAGTAGGGCTATGGAATGTCCGCCATCTTTGGTAACGGATAAGAGCGGAAGCTCAACTGAGGAGTAAAGGCACAGGCGTGTCGTAGTAGGGCAGTGTAGAGTCCGCCATTTTAGGGCACCGCAACGCGACACTACTGCCGCGGACGTGACGCAGTAGGGCTATAGACTGTCCGCCATCTTTGGCCACTAATATGAGCGGAAGCCGAACTGAAGAGTAAAGGCGCTGGCGTGTAGTAGTAGGGCAGTGTATAGTCCGACATTTTGAGCCACCGCACCGCGGCACTACAGTCGCGGACTTGCTGCTGTAGGGCTATGGAGTGTCCACCATCTTTGGTCACTGATTAGAGCGGAAACTCATCTGAGGAGTAAAGCCACAGGCGTGTCGTAGTAGGGCAGTGTAGAGTCCGCCATTTAGGGGCACCGCAACGCGGCACTACAGCCGCAGACGTGAAACAGTAGGGCCACGGAGGGTCCGCCATATTAGGCCACTGATTTAAGCGGAAGCGCAACTGAGAACTTAAGTCTCTGGTAGAGTCTAGTAGGGCAGTGTAGAGTCCGACATTTTGGGGCACCGCATCGCGGCACTACAGCCGCGGACGTGCTGCAGTAGGGCCATGGAGGGTCCGCCATATTTGGCCACTGATTTAAGCGAAAGCCCAACTGAGGAGTAAAGGAACAGGCGTGTCGTAGTAGGGCAGTGAAGTATCCGCCATTTTGGGGCACCGCAACGCGGCACTACAGCCGCGGACATGCCGCAGAAGGTCTATAGACTATTCGCCATCTTTGGCCACTGATTTGAGCGGAAGTCTATTTAAGGAGTAAAGGCACTGACGTGTCGTCGTAGGGCAGTGTAGAGTCCGATATTTTTGGCCACCACTGCTCAGCACTACAGCCGCGGACGTGCCGCAGTAGCGCTATAGACTGTCCGCCACCTTTAGTCACTGATTTAAGCGGAAGCCCAACTGAGGAGTAAAGGAACAGGCGTGTCGCAGTAGGGCAGTGTAGAGTCCGCTATTTTGGGGCACCGCAACACGGCACTACAGCCGCGGACGTGCCGCAGTAAGGCTATGGAATGCCCGCCATCTTTGGTAACGGATAACAGCGGAAACTCAACTGAGGAGTACAGGCACAAGCGTGTCGTAGTAGGGCTGAGTAGAGTCCGATATTTTGGACCACCGCAACGTGACACTACAGCCGTGCACGTGCAGCGGTAAGGCTATGGATTGTCCGCCAACTTTGGCCACAAATTAGAGCGGAAGCCGAACTGAAGAGTAAAGACACTTGCGTGTCGTGGTAGGGCAGTGTATAGTCCGACATTTTGGGCCACCGCACCGCGGCACTACAGTCGCGGACGTGCTGCTGTAGGGCTATGGAGTGTCCACCATCTTTGGCCACTCATTAGAGCGGAAGCTCATCTGAGGAATAAAGCCACAGACGTGTCGTAGTAGGGCAGTGTAGAGTCCGACATTTTGGGGCACTGCATCGCGGCACTACAGCCGCGGACGTGCTGCAGTAGGGCCATGGAGGGTCCGCCATATTTGGCCACTGATTTAAGCGAAAGCCGAACAGAGGAGTAAAGGAAAAGGCGTGCCGTAGTAGGGCAGTGAAGTGTCCGTCATTTTGGGCCACCGCAACGCGGCACTACAGCCGCAGACGTGTCGCAGAAGGTCTATAGACTATTCGCCATCTTTGGCCACTGATTTGAGCGGAAGTCGATTTAAGGAGTAAAGGCACTGACGTGTCGTCGTAGGGCAGTGTAGAGTCCGATATTTTGGGCCACCGCAACACGGCACTACAGCCGTGATGTGCCGCATTAGGGCCGGGTAGTGTTCGCCATCTTTGGCCAGGGATTAGAGCGGAAGCCGAACTGAGGAGTAAAGGCACTGACGTGTAG
Organism: Parasteatoda tepidariorum; assembly: GCF_982258835.1. Classification (NCBI taxonomy): domain Eukaryota; kingdom Metazoa; phylum Arthropoda; class Arachnida; order Araneae; family Theridiidae; genus Parasteatoda; species Parasteatoda tepidariorum. The sequence goes on from NW_028257370.1 coordinate 446,467, forward strand.
TAGTAGGGCAGAGTAGAGTCCGATATTTTGGGGCAACACAACGTGGCACTTCAGCTTACACGTGCCGCAGAAGGGCCACGGAGTGTCCGCCATCTTTTTCCATTAGTTAGATTGGAAGCCGAACTGAGGAGAAAAGGCACTGGCGTGTAGTAGTAGGGCAGTGTAGTATCCTGCCATTTTAGCCACCACTGCTCAGCACTACAGCCGCGGACGTGCCGCAGTAGGGCTATAGACTGTCCGCCATATTTAGCCACTGATTTAAGCGGAAGCCCAACTGAGGAGTAAAGGAACAGGCGTGTCGCAGTAGGGCAGTGTAGAGTCCGCTATTTTGGGGCACCGCAACACGGCACTACAGCCGCGGACGTGCCGCAGTAGGGCTATGGAATGTCCGCCATCTTTGGTAACGGATAAGAGCGGAAGCTCAACTGAGGAGTAAAGGCACAGGCGTGTCGTAGTAGGGCAGTGTAGAGTCCGCCATTTTAGGGCACCGCAACGCGACACTACTGCCGCGGACGTGACGCAGTAGGGCCGCGGAGGGTCCGCCATATTAGGCCACTGATTTAAGCGGAAGCGCAACTGAGAACTTAAGTCTCTGGTAGAGTCTAGTAGGGCAGTGTAGAGTCCGACATTTTGGGGCACCGCATCACGGCACTACAGCCGCGGACGTGCTGCAGTAGGGCCATGGAAGGTCCGCCATATTTGGCCACTGATTTAAGCGAAAGCCCAACTGAGGAGTAAAGGAACAGGCGTGTCGTAGTAGGGCAGTGAAGTGTCCGTCATTTTGGGGCACCGCAACGCGGCACTACAGCCGCGGACGTGCCGCAGAAGGTCTATAGACTATTCGCCATCTTTGGCCACTGATTTGAGCGGAAGTCGATTTAAGTTGTAAAGGCACTGACGTGTCGTCGTAGGGCAGTGTAGAGTCCGATATTTTTGGTTACCGCAACACGGCACAACTGCCTATTACGTGCCGCAGTAGGGCCGTGGAGTGTCCTCCATTTTTGGCCACTGATTAGAGCGGAAGCCGAACTGAGGAGTAAAGGCACTGGCGTGTCGTAGTCGGACAGTGTTGCGTCCGACATGTTGGGCAATTGCAACGCGGCACTACAGCCGTGCAAGTGCCGCATTAGGGCCGGGGAGTGTTCGCCATCTTTGGTCCCGGATAAGAGCGGAAGCCCTGCTGAGGAGTAAAGGCACTGGCGTGTCGTAGTAGGGCAGTGTAGAGTCCGCCATTTTGGGGCAACGCAACGCGACACTACAGCCTCGGACGTGCCGCAGTAGGGCTATAGACTGTCCGCCATCTTTGGCCATTAATAAGAGCGGAAGCCGAACTGAGGAGTAAAGGCACTGACGTGTAGTAGTAGGGCAGTGAAGAGTCCTATATTTTGTTCCACCGCAACGGGGCAATAAAGCCACGCACGTGTCGCAGTAGGGCCGTGGAGTGTCCGCCTTCTTTGGCCACTGATTAGAGCAGAAGCCGAACTGTGGAGTAACGGCACTGGCGTGTTGTAGTCGGGCAGTGTAGAGTCCGATATTTTGGGGCAACGCAACGCGACACTACAGCCGCGCGCTTGGCACAATAGGGCCATGGAGGGTCCGCCATATTTGGCCTCTGATTTAAGCGGAAGCGCAACTGAGAACTTAAGTCTTTAATAGAGTCTAGTAGGGCAGTGTGGTGTCCGCCATTTCGGGCCACCGCAACGCGACACAACAGCCTATTACGTGCCGCAGTAGGGCCGTGGAGTGTCCGCCATTTTTGGCCACTGATTAGAGCGGAAGCCGAACTGAGGAGTAAACGCACTGGCGTGTCGTAGTCGGACAGTGTTGCGTCCGACATGTTGGGCCGCTGCAACGCGGCACTTCAGCAGCGCACGTGCCGCCGAAGGGCCATGGAGTGTCCGACATCTTTTTCCACTATTTAGAGCGGAAGCAGAACTGAGGAGAAAATGCACTGGCATGTAGTAGTAGGGCAGTGTAGAGTCCGATATTTTGGGCCATCGCAACACGGCACTACTGCCGTGCACGTGCCGCATTAGGGCCGGGGAGTGTTCATCATCTTTGGACACGGATTAGAGCGGAAGCCCAACTGAGGAGTAAAGCCACAGGCGTGTCGTAGTCGGGCAGTGTTGCGTCCGACATGTTGGGCCGCAGCAACGCGGCACTACAGCCGCAGACGTGCCACAGTAGGGCCACGGAGGGTCCGCCATATTAGGCCACTGATTTAAGCGGAAGCGCAACTGAGAACTTAAGTCTTTGGTAGAGTCTAGTAGGGCAGTGTAGAGTCCGACATTTTGGGTCACCACATCGCGGCACTACAGCCGCGGACGTGCCGCAGAAGGTCTATAGACTATTCGCCATCTTTGGCCACTGATTTGAGCAGAAGTCGATTTAAGGAGTAAAGGCACTGACGTGTCGTCGTAGGGCAGTGTAGAGTCCGATATTTTTGACCACCGCAACACGGCACTACAGCCGTGATGTGCCGCATTAGGGCCGGGGAGTGTTCGCCATTTTTGGCCAGGGATTAGAGCGGAAGCCGAACAGAGGAGTAAAGGCACTGACGTGTAGTAGTAGGGCAGAGTAGAGTCCGATATTTTGGGGCAACACAACGTGGCACTTCAGCAGCGCACGTGCCGCTGAAGGGACATGGAGTGTCCGACATCTTTTTCCACTATTAAGAGCGGAAGCAGAACTGAGGAGAAAAGGCACTGGCGTGTAGTAGTAGGGCAGTGTAGAGACTGACATGTTGGGCCGCAGCTACGCGGCACTACAGCTTACACGTGCCGCTGAAGGGCCATGGAGTGTCCGCCATCTTTTTCCATTAGTTAGATTGGAAGCCGAACTGAGGAGAAAAGGCACTGGCGTGTAGTAGTAGGGCAGTGTAGAGTCCGATATTTTGGGGCAACGCAACGCGGCACTACAGTCGCGCATGTGCCGCAATAGGGCCATGGAGTGTCCGCCTTCTTTGGTCACTAATTTGAGCGGAAGTCGAAATGAGGAGTAAAGGCACTGGCGTGTAGAAATAGGGCAGTGAAGTTTCCTGAAATTTTGGTTTGCCGCAGCCCGGCACTACAGCCGCAGACGTGCCGCAGTAGGGCTATGGAATGTCCGCCATCTTTGGTAACGGATAAGAGCGGAAGCTCAACTGAGGACTAAAGGCACAGGCGTGTCGTAGTAGGGCAGAGTAGAGTCCGATATTTTGGGCCATCGCAACGTGACACTAAAGCCGTGCACGTGCCACGGTAAGGCTATGGATTGTCCACCAACTTTGGCCACAAATTAGAGCGGAAGCCGAACTGAAGAGTTAAGGCACTTGCGTGTCGTGGTAGGGCAGTGTATAGTCCGACATTTTGGGCCACCGCACCGCGGCACTACAGTCGCGGACGTGCTGCTGTAGGGCTATGGAGTCTCCACCATCTTTGGCCACTGATTAGAGCGGAAGCTCATCTGAGGAATAAAGCCACAGGCGTGTCGTAGTAGGGCAGTGTAGAGTCCGATATTTTGGGGCAACGCAACGCGGCATAACAGCCTATTACGTGCCGCAGTAGGGCCGTGGAGTGTCCGCCATTTTTGGCCACTGATTAGAGCGGAAGCCGAACTGAGGAGTAAACGCACTGGCATGTCGTAGTAGGGCAGTGTAGAGTCCGACATTTTGGGGCGCCGCATCACGGCACTACAGCCGCGGACGTGCTGCAGTAGGGCCATGGAAGGTCCGCCATATTTGGCCACTGATTTAAGCGAAAGCCCAACTGAGGAGTAAAGGAACAGGCGTGTCGTAGTAGGGCAGTGAAGTGTCCGTCATTTTGGGGCACCGCAACGCGGCACTACAGCCGCGGACGTGCCGCAGAAGGTCTATAGACTATTCGCCATCTTTGGCCACTGATTTGAGCGGAAGTCGATTTAAGTTGTAAAGGCACTGACGTGTCGTCGTAGGGCAGTGTAGAGTCCGAAATTTTTGGTTACCGCAACACGGCACAACTGCCTATTACGTGCCGCAGTAGGGCCGTGGAGTGTCCTCCATTTTTGGCCACTGATTAGAGCGGAAGCCGAACTGAGGAGTAAAGGCACTGGCGTGTCGTAGTCGGACAGTGTTGCGTCCGACATGTTGGGCAATTGCAACGCGGCACTACAGCCGTGCAAGTGCCGCATTAGGGCCGGGGAGTGTTCGCCATCTTTGGTCCCGGATAAGAGCGGAAGCCCTGCTGAGGAGTAAAGGCACTGGCGTGTCGTAGTAGGGCAGTGTAGAGTCCGCCATTTTGGGGCAACGCAACGCGACACTACAGCCTCGGACGTGCCGCAGTAGGGCTATAGACTGTCCGCCATCTTTGGCCATTAATAAGAGCGGAAGCCGAACTGAGGAGTAAAGGCACTGACGTGTAGTAGTAGGGCAGTGAAGAGTCCTATATTTTGTTCCACCGCAACGGGGCAATAAAGCCACGCACGTGTCGCAGTAGGGCCGTGGAGTGTCCGCCTTCTTTGGCCACTGATTAGAGCAGAAGCCGAACTGTGGAGTAACGGCACTGGCGTGTTGTAGTCGGGCAGTGTAGAGTCCGATATTTTGGGGCAACGCAACGCGACACTACAGCCGCGCGCTTGGCACAATAGGGCCATGGAGGGTCCGCCATATTTGGCCTCTGATTTAAGCGGAAGCGCAACTGAGAACTTAAGTCTTTAATAGAGTCTAGTAGGGCAGTGTGGTGTCCGCCATTTCGGGCCACCGCAACGCGGCACAACAGCCTATTACGTGCCGCAGTAGGGCCGTGGAGTGTCCGCCATTTTTGGCCACTGATTAGAGCGGAAGCCGAACTGAGGAGTAAACGCACTGGCGTGTCGTAGTCGGACAGTGTTGCGTCCGACATGTTGGGCCGCTGCAACGCGGCACTTCAGCAGCGCACGTGCCGCCGAAGGGCCATGGAGTGTCCGACATCTTTTTCCACTATTTAGAGCGGAAGCAGAACTGAGGAGAAAATGCACTGGCATGTAGTAGTAGGGCAGTGTAGAGTCCGATATTTTGGGCCATCGCAACACGGCACTACTGCCGTGCACGTGCCGCATTAGGGCCGGGGAGTGTTCATCATCTTTGGACACGGATTAGAGCGGAAGCCCAACTGAGGAGTAAAGCCACAGGCGTGTCGTAGTCGGGCAGTGTTGCGTCCGACATGTTGGGCCGCAGCAACGCGGCACTACAGCCGCAGACGTGCCACAGTAGGGCCACGGAGGGTCCGCCATATTAGGCCACTGATTTAAGCGGAAGCGCAACTGAGAACTTAAGTCTTTGGTAGAGTCTAGTAGGGCAGTGTAGAGTCCGACATTTTGGGTCACCACATCGCGGCACTACAGCCGCGGACGTGCCGCAGAAGGTCTATAGACTATTCGCCATCTTTGGCCACTGATTTGAGCAGAAGTCGATTTAAGGAGTAAAGGCACTGACGTGTCGTCGTAGGGCAGTGTAGAGTCCGATATTTTTGACCACCGCAACACGGCACTACAGCCGTGATGTGCCGCATTAGGGCCGGGGAGTGTTCGCCATTTTTGGCCAGGGATTAGAGCGGAAGCCGAACAGAGGAGTAAAGGCACTGACGTGTAGTAGTAGGGCAGAGTAGAGTCCGATATTTTGGGGCAACACAACGTGGCACTTCAGCAGCGCACGTGCCGCTGAAGGGACATGGAGTGTCCGACATCTTTTTCCACTATTAAGAGCGGAAGCAGAACTGAGGAGAAAAGGCACTGGCGTGTAGTAGTAGGGCAGTGTAGAGACTGACATGTTGGGCCGCAGCTACGCGGCACTACAGCTTACACGTGCCGCTGAAGGGCCATGGAGTGTCCGCCATCTTTTTCCATTAGTTAGATTGGAAGCCGAACTGAGGAGAAAAGGCACTGGCGTGTAGTAGTAGGGCAGTGTAGAGTCCGATATTTTGGGGCAACGCAACGCGGCACTACAGTCGCGCATGTGCCGCAATAGGGCCATGGAGTGTCCGCCTTCTTTGGTCACTAATTTGAGCGGAAGTCGAAATGAGGAGTAAAGGCACTGGCGTGTAGAAATAGGGCAGTGAAGTTTCCTGAAATTTTGGTTTGCCGCAGCCCGGCACTACAGCCGCAGACGTGCCGCAGTAGGGCTATGGAATGTCCGCCATCTTTGGTAACGGATAAGAGCGGAAGCTCAACTGAGGAGTAAAGGCACAGGCGTGTCGTAGTAGGGCAGAGTAGAGTCCGATATTTTGGGCCATCGCAACGTGACACTAAAGCCGTGCACGTGCCACGGTAAGGCTATGGATTGTCCACCAACTTTGGCCACAAATTAGAGCGGAAGCCGAACTGAAGAGTTAAGGCACTTGCGTGTCGTGGTAGGGCAGTGTATAGTCCGACATTTTGGGCCACCGCACCGCGGCACTACAGTCGCGGACGTGCTGCTGTAGGGCTATGGAGTCTCCACCATCTTTGGCCACTGATTAGAGCGGAAGCTCATCTGAGGAATAAAGCCACAGGCGTGTCGTAGTAGGGCAGTGTAGAGTCCGATATTTTGGGGCAACGCAACGCGGCATAACAGCCTATTACGTGCCGCAGTAGGGCCGTGGAGTGTCCGCCATTTTTGGCCACTGATTAGAGCGGAAGCCGAACTGAGGAGTAAACGCACTGGCATGTCGTAGTCGGACAGTGTTGCGTCCGACATGTTGGGCCACTGCAACGCGACACAATAGCCGTGCATGTGCCGCAATAGGGCTATAGACTGTTCGCCAATTTTGGCCACTGATTAGAGCGGAAGCCCAACTGAGGAGCAAAGACACTGGCGTGTCGTAGTAGGGCAGTGTAGAGTCCGATATTTTGGGCCATCGCAACACGGCACTACTGCCGTGCACGTGCCGCATTAGGGGTTGGGGGAAGCGCAACTGAGAACTTAAGTCTTTAATAGAGTCTAGTAGGGCAGTGTGGTGTCCGCCATTTCGGGCCACCGCAACGCGGCACAACTGCCTATTACGTGCCGCAGTAGGGCCGTGGAGTGTCCGCCATTTTTGGCCACTGATTAGAGCGGAAGCCGAACTGAGGAGTAAACGCACTGGCGTGTCGTAGTCGGACAGTGTTGCGTCCGACATGTTGGGCCGCTGCAACGCGGCACTTCAGCAGCGCACGTGCCGCCGAAGGGCCATGGAGTGTCCGACATCTTTTTCCACTATTTAGAGCGGAAGCAGAACTGAGGAGAAAATGCACTGGCATGTAGTAGTAGGGCAGTGTAGAGTCCGATATTTTGGGCCATCGCAACACGGCACTACTGCCGTGCACGTGCCGCATTAGGGCCGGGGAGTGTTCATCATCTTTGGACACGGATTAGAGCGGAAGCCCAACTGAGGAGTAAAGCCACAGGCGTGTCGTAGTCGGGCAGTGTTGCGTCCGACATGTTGGGCCGCAGCAACGCGGCACTACAGCTTACACGTGCCGCTGAAGGGCCATGGAGTGTCCGCTATCTTTTTCCATTAGTTAGATTGGAAGCCGAACTGAGGAGAAAAGGCACTGACGTGTAGTAGTAGGGCAGTGTAGTATCCTGTCATTTTGGCCACCACTACGCAGCACTACAGCCGTGGACGTGCCGTAGTAGGGCTATAGACTGTCCGCCATCTTTAGCCACTGATTTAAGCGGAAGCCCAACTGAGGAGCAAAGGAACAGGCGTGTCGCAGTAGGGCAGTGTAGAGTCCGCTATTTTGGGGCACAGCAACACGGCACTACAGCCGCGGACGTGCCGCAGTAGGACTATGGAATGTCCGCCATCTTTGGTAACGGATAAGAGCGGAAGCTCAACTGAGGAGTAAGGGCACAGGCGTGTCGTAGTAGGGCAGAGTGGAGTCCGATATTTTGGCCCACCGCACCGCGGCACTACAGTCGCGGACGTGCTGCTGTAGGGCTATGGAGTCTCCACCATCTTTGGCCACTGATTAGAGCGGAAGCTCATCTGAGGAATAAAGCCACAGGCGTGTCGTAGTAGGGCAGTGTAGAGTCCGATATTTTGGGCAACTGCAACGCGGCACTTCAGCAGCGCACGTGCCGCCGAAGGGCCATGGAGTGTCCGACATCTTTTTCCACTATTTAGAGCGGAAGCAGAACTGAGGAGTAAAGCCACAGGCGTGTCGTAGTAGGGCAGTGTAGAGTCCGCTATTTAGGGGCACCGCAACGCGGCACTACAGCCGCAGACGTGCCACAGTAGGGCCACGGAGGGTCCGCCATATTAGGCCACTGATTTAAGCGGAAGCGCAACTGAGAACTTAAGTCTTTGGTAGAGTCTAGTAGGGCAGTGTAGAGTCCGACATTTTGGGTCACCACATCGCGGCACTACAGCCGTGGACGTGCCGCAGAAGGTCTATAGACTATTCGCCATCTTTGGCCACTGATTTGAGCAGAAGTCGATTTAAGGAGTAAAGGCACTGACGTGTCGTCGTAGGGCAGTGTAGAGTCCGATATTTTTGACCACCGCAACACGGCACTACAGCCGTGATGTGCCGCATTAGGGCCGGGGAGTGTTCGCCATTTTTGGCCAGGGATTAGAGCGGAAGCCGAACAGAGGAGTAAAGGCACTGACGTGTAGTAGTAGGGCAGAGTAGAGTCCGATATTTTGGGGCAACACAACGTGGCACTTCAGCAGCGCACGTGCCGCTGAAGGGACATGGAGTGTCCGACATCTTTTTCCACTATTAAGAGCGGAAGCAGAACTGAGGAGAAAAGGCACTGGCGTGTAGTAGTAGGGCAGTGTAGAGACTGACATGTTGGGCCGCAGCTACGCGGCACTACAGCTTACACGTGCCGCTGAAGGGCCATGGAGTGTCCGCCATCTTTTTCCATTAGTTAGATTGGAAGCCGAACTGAGGAGAAAAGGCACTGGCGTGTAGTAGTAGGGCAGTGTAGAGTCCGATATTTTGGGGCAACGCAACGCGGCACTACAGTCGCGCATGTGCCGCAATAGGGCCATGGAGTGTCCGCCTTCTTTGGTCACTAATTTGAGCGGAAGTCGAAATGAGGAGTAAAGGCACTGGCGTGTAGAAATAGGGCAGTGAAGTTTCCTGAAATTTTGGTTTGCCGCAGCCCGGCACTACAGCCGCAGACGTGCCGCAGTAGGGCTATGGAATGTCCGCCATCTTTGGTAACGGATAAGAGCGGAAGCTCAACTGAGGAGTAAAGGCACAGGCGTGTCGTAGTAGGGCAGAGTAGAGTCCGATATTTTGGGCCACCGCAACGTGACACTAAAGCCGTGCACGTGCCACGGTAAGGCTATGGATTGTCCACCAACTTTGGCCACAAATTAGAGCGGAAGCCGAACTGAAGAGTTAAGGCACTTGCGTGTCGTGGTAGGGCAGTGTATAGTCCGACATTTTGGGCCACCGCACCGCGGCACTACAGTCGCGGACGTGCTGCTGTAGGGCTATGGAGTCTCCACCATCTTTGGCCACTGATTAGAGCGGAAGCTCATCTGAGGAATAAAGCCACAGGCGTGTCGTAGTAGGGCAGTGTAGAGTCCGATATTTTGGGGCAACGCAACGCGGCATAACAGCCTATTACGTGCCGCAGTAGGGCCGTGGAGTGTCCGCCATTTTTGGCCACTGATTAGAGCGGAAGCCGAACTGAGGAGTAAACGCACTGGCATGTCGTAGTCGGACAGTGTTGCGTCCGACATGTTGGGCCACTGCAACGCGACACAATAGCCGTGCATGTGCCGCAATAGGGCTATAGACTGTTCGCCAATTTTGGCCTCTGATTAGAGCGGAAACCCAACTGAGGAGCAAAGACACTGGCGTGTCGTAGTAGGGCAGTGTAGAGTCCGATATTTTGGGCCATCGCAACACGGCACTACTGCCATGCACGTGCCGCATTAGGGCCGGGGAGTGTTCATCATCTTTGGACACGGATTAGAGCGGAAGCCCAACTGAGGAGTAAAGCCACAGGCGTGTCGTAGTAGGGCTGTGTAGAGTCCGCTATTTAGGGGCACCGCAACGCGGCACTACAGCCGCAGACGTGCCACAGTAGAGCCACGGAGGGTCCGCCATATTAGGCCACTGATTTAAGCGGAAGCGCAACTGAGAACTTAAGTCTTTGGTAGAGTCTAGTAGGGCAGTGTAGAGTTCGACATTTTGGGTCACCGCATCGCGGCACTACAGCCGCGGTCATGCTGCAGTAGGGCCATGGAGGGTCCGCCATATTTGGCCACTGATTTAAGCGAAAGCCCAACTGAGGAGTAAAGGAACAGGCGTGTCGTAGTAGGGCAGTGAAGTATCCGCCATTTTGGGGCACCGCAACGTGGCACTACAGCCGTGGACATGCCGCAGAAGGTCTATAGACTATTCGCCATCTTTGGCCACTGATTTGAGCGGAAGTCGATTTAAGGAGTAAAGGCACTGACGTGTCGTCGTAGGGCAGTGTAGAGTCCGATATTTTTGGCCACCACTGCTCAGCACTACAGCCGCGGACGTGCCGCAGTAGCGCTATAGACTGTCCGCCACCTTTAGCCACTGATTTTAGCGGAAGCCCAACTGAGGAGTAAAGGAACAGGCGTGTCGCAGTAGGGCAGTGTAGTGTCCGCTATTTTGGGGCACCGCAACACGGCACTACAGCCGCGGACGTGCCGCAGTAGGGCTATGGAATGCCCGCCATCTTTGGTAACGGATAAGAGCGGAAGCTCAACTGAGGAGTACAGGCACAGGCGTGTCGTAGTAGGGCTGAGTAGAGTCCGATATTTTGGGCCACCGCAACGTGACACTACAGCCGTGCACGTGCCGCGGTAAGGCTATGGATTGTCCGCCAACTTTGGCCACAAATTAGAGCGGAAGCCGAACTGAAGAGTAAAGACACTTGCGTGTCGTGGTAGGGCAGTGTATAGTCCGACATTTTGGGCCACCGCACCGCGGCACTACAGTCGCGGACGTGCTGCTGTAGGGCTATGGAGTGTCCACCTTCTTTGGCCACTGATTAGAGCGGAAGCTCTAATCAGTGGCCAAAGAAGCTGCTCATCTGAGGAATAAAGCCACAGGCGTGTCGTAGTAGGGCAGGGAAGAGTCCGACATTTTGGGGCACCGCATCGCGGCACTACAGCCGTGATGTGCCGCATTCGGGCATTGTAGTGTTCGCCATCTTTGGCCAGGGATTAGAGCGGAAGCCGAACTGAGGAGTAAAGGCACTGACGTGTAGTAGTAGGGCAGAGTAGAGTCCGATATTTTGGGGCAACACAACGTGGCACTTCAGCTTTCACGATCCGCAGAAGGGCCACGGAGTGTCCGCCATCTTTTTCCATTAGTTAGATTGGAAGCCGAACTGAGGAGAAAAGGCACTGGCGTGTAGTAGTAGGGCAGTGTAGTATCCTGCCATTTTAGCCACCACTGCTCAGCACTACAGCCGCGGACGTGCCGCAGTAGGGCTATAGACTGTCCGCCATCTTTAGCCACTGATTTAAGCGGAAGCCCAACTGAGGAGTAAAGGCACAGGCGTGTCGTAGTAGGGCAGTGTAGAGTCCGCCATTTTAGGGCACCGCAACGCGACACTACTGCCGCGGACGTGACGCAGTAGAGCTATAGACTGTCCGCCATCTTTGGCCACTAATATGAGCGGAAGCCGAACTGAAGAGTAAAGGCGCTGGCGTGTAGTAGTAGGGCAGTGTATAGTCCGACATTTTGAGCAACCGCACCGCGGCAATACAGTCGCGGACGTGCTGCTGTAGGGCTATGGAGTGTCCACCATCTTTGGTCACTGATTAGAGCGGAAACTCATCTGAGGAGTAAAGTCACAGGCGTGTCGTAGTAGGGCAGTGTAGAGTCCGCCATTTTGGGGCACCGCAACGCGGCACTACAGCCGCGGACGTGCCGCAGAAGGTCTATAGACTATTCGCCATCTTTGGCCACTGATTTGAGCGGAAGTCGATTTAAGTTGTAATGGCACTGACGTGTCGTCGTAGGGCAGTGTAGAGTCCGATATTTTTGACCACCGCAACACGGCACTACAGCCGTGATGTGCCGCATTAGGGCCACGGAGTGGTGCGGAAGCCCAACTTAGGAGTAAAGGCACTGTCGTGTCGTAGTTGGGCAGTGCAGAAACCGACATTATGGACTACCGCAAAGCGGCACTACAGCCGCGCAGGTGCCGCAGAAATGCCATAGAGTGTCCGCCTTCTTTGGTCACAGATTAGAGCGGAAGCCGAACTGAGGAGTAAAGGCACAGGCGTGTGGTAGTAGGGCTGGGAAGAGTCCGACATGTTGGTCCACCGAAACGCGGCGCTACAGCCGTGCACGTGCCGCTGAAGGGCCATGGAGTGTCTGCCATCTTTTTCCACTATTTAGAGTGGAAGCCGAACAGAGGAGTAAAGGCACTGGCGTGTAGTAGTTGGGCAGTGCAGTTTCCTGCCATTTTCGCCACTGCAACGCGGCACTACAGCCGTGCACGTGCGGCATTAGGGGGCGGGAGTATTCGCCATCTTTGGCCACGGATTAGAGCGGAAGCCCAACTAAGGAGTAAAGACACTGGCGAGTCGTAGTAGTACAGTGTAATTTCCTGCCATTTTGGCCCCCGCAACGCGGCTATAAAGCCGCACACTTGCCGCAGTAGGGCCATGGAGGGTCCGCCATATTTGGCCACTGATTAGGGTGGAAGCCGACCTGAGGAGTAAAGGCACTCGCGTGTCGTAGTAGGGCAGTGTAGTTTCCGCCATTATGGCCACTGCAACGCGGCACTACAGCCGCGGACGTGCCGCATTTGAGCTATGGAGTGTCCGACATCTTTGGCAACGGATTAGAGCGAAAGCCCAACTGAGGAATAAAGGCACTGGTGTGCTGTAGTAGGGCAGTGTAGTTTCCTGCCATTCTGGCCTCCACAACGCGGCGCTTCAGCCGTGCTCGTGCCGCTGAAGAGCCTTGGAGTGTCCGCCATCTTTTTCCACTATTTATACCGGAAGCCGAACTGAGGAGTAAAGGTACTGGTGTGTCGTAGTAGGGCAGTGTAGAGTCCGACATTTCGGGCCACCGCAACGCGGCACTACAGCATCGCATGTGCCGCAATAGGGCCATTGAGTGTCCGCCTTTTATGGTCACTAATTTGAACGGAAGTCGAACTGAGGAGTAAAGGCTAGGCGTGTAGAAATAGGACAGCGTAGAGTCCGACAATTTGGGCAACAACAACGCGGCTTTACAGCCGTGCACTTGCAGCATTAGAGCTATGGAGTGTCCGCCATCTTTGGCCACTGATTAGAGCGGAAGCCGAACTGTGGAGTAAAGGCACTGGCCTGTTGTAGTCGGAAAGTGTAGCGTCCGACAAGTTGGGCCACCGCAACGCGGTACTACAACCGTGCACGTGCCGCTGATGGGCCATGGAAGTTCCACCAACTTTTTCTACAAATTAGAGCGGATGCCGAACTGAAGAGTAAATTCACTGGCGTGTCGAAGTAGGTCTGTGTAGAGTCCACCATTTTGGTTCACCGCATCCCGGCACTACAGCCGTGCACGTGCCGCTGAAGGGCCGTGGAGTGTCCGCCATCTTTTTCCACTATTAAGGGCGGAAGCCGATCAGAGGAGTAAAGGCACTGGTGTGTAGTAGTTGGGCAGTGTAGTTTCCTGCCATTTTCGCCACTGCAACGCGGCACTACAGCCATGCACGTGCGGCATTAGTGGGCGGTAGTGATTGCCATCTTTGGCCACGGATTAGAGCGGAAGCCCAACTGAGGAGTAAAGGCACTGGCGGTTCGTAGTAGGGCAGTGTAGAGTCCACCATTTTGGTTCACCGCATCCCGGCACTACAGCCGCGCATGTGCCACGGATGGGCCATGGAGAGTCCGCCATCTTTGGTCACTGATTAGGGCGGAAGTCGACCTGAGGAGTAAAGGCACTCGCGTGTCGTAGTAGGGCAGCGAAGTGTCCGACAATTTGGGCCACCGCAACAAGGCACTACAGCCGCGGACGTGCCGCATTAGAGCTATGGAGTGTCCACCATCTTTGGCCAATGACTAGAGGGGAAGCGCAATTGAGAGCTTAAGTTTTTGGTAGGGTCATGAAGGGCAGTGTAGTGACCGCTATTTTGGGCCACCACAACGCGGCACTACAGTTGCGAACGTGCCGCAGTAGAGCTATGGAGTGTCCGCCATCTTTGGCCACTGATTAGAGCGGAAGCCGAACTGTGGAGTAAAGGCACTGGCGTGTTGTAGTCGGGCAGTGTAGAGTCCACCATTTTGGTTCACCGCAGCCCGGCACTACAGCCGCGCATGTGCCGCGGAAGGGCCATGGAGATTCCGCCATCTTTGGTCACTGATTAGGGCGTTAGCCGACCTGAGGAGTAAAGGCACAGGCGTGTCGTAGTTGGGCAGTGTAGAGTCCGACATTTTGGGTCACCGCAACGCGGCACTACAGCCGCGGACCTGCCGCACTAGGGCCATACACTGTTCGCCTTCTTTGGCCACGGAGTGGTGCGGAAGCCCAACTGAGGAGTAAAGGCACTGTCGTGTCGAAGTTGGGCAGTGCAGAATCCGACATTTTGGACTACCGCGAAGCGGCACTGCAGCCGCGCACGTGCCGCAGAAATGCCATAGAGTGTCCGCCTTCTTTGGTCACAGATTAGAGCGGAAGCCGAACAGAGGAGTAAAGGCACTGGTGTGTCGTAGTAGGGCAGCGTAGAGTCTGACATTTTGGGCCACCGCAATGCGGCACTACAACCGCGAACGTGCCGCAGTAGAGCTATGGAGAGTCCGAAATCTTTGGTCACTGATTAGGGCGGAAGCCGACCTGAGGAGTAAAGGCACTCGCGTGTCGTAGTAGGGCAGTGTAGTTTCCACCATTTTGGCCACTGCAACCCGGCACTTCAGCTACGCACAAACCGAAATAGGACCGTGGAGTGTCCGAAATCTTTGGCTACGGATTAGAGCGAAAGCCCAACTGAGGGGTTAAGGGACTGGCGTGTCGTAGTAGGACAGCGAAGAGTCCGACAATTTGGCGGACGCAACGTGGCTGTAAAGCCGCACACGTGGCGCAGTAGGGCCATGGAGGCTCCGCCAACTTTGGCCACGGATTAGAGCGGAAGCGCAACTGAGGAGTGAAGGCACAGGCGTGTCGTAGTAGGGCTGTGAAGAGTCCGCCATTTTGGGGCTCCGAATCGCGGAACTACAACCGCAGACGTGCCGCAGAACGGCTATAGACTGTCCGCCATCTTTGGCCACTAATTTGAGCGGAAGTCGAACTGAGGAGAAAAGGCACTGGCGTGTAGAAATAGGGCAGTGTAGTTTCCTGCCATTTTCGCTTCTGCAACGCGGCACTACAGCCGTGCACGTGCCGCATTAGGGTGCGAGAGTGTTCGCCATCTTCGGCCACGGATTAGAGCGGAAGCCCAACTGAGGAATAAAGGCACTTTCGTGTCGTAGTAGGGCAGTGAAGTTTCCTGCCATTTTGGCCCCCGCAACGCGGCGCTACAGCCGTGGCCATGGAGTGTCCGCCATCTTTTTCCACTATTTAGAGCGGAAGCCGAACAGAGGAGTAAAAGCACTGGTGTGTCGTAGTAGAGCAGAGTAGAGTCCGACATTTTGGGCCCCCGCAACGCGGCACTACAGCCGCGCAAGTGCCGCAGAAATGCCATAGAGTGTCCGCCATATTTTTCCACTATTTAGAGAGGAAGCCGAACTGAGGAGTAATGGCACTGGCGTGTAGTAGTTGGGCAGTGTAGTTTCCTGCCATTTCCGCCACTGCAACGCGTCACTACAGCCGCGCACGAGCAGCATTAGGGCCTTGGAATGTTCGCCATCTTTGGCCACGGAGTGGAGCGGAAGCCCAACTGAGGAGTAAAGGCACTGTCGTGTCGCAGTTGATCTGTGCTGAATCCGACAATTTGGGCTACCGCTACGCGGCACTACAGCCGCGCACGTGCCGCAGAAATGCCATAGAGTGTCCGCCTTCTTTGGTCACAGATTAGAGCGGAAGCCGAACTGAGGAGTAAAGGCACAGGCGTGTGGTCGTAGGGCTGGGAAGAGTCCGACATGTTGGGCCACCGAATCGCGGCACTTCAGCCGCGCGAGTGCCGCTGAAGGGCCATGGATTTTCCGCCATATTTTTCCACTATTTAGAGCGGAAGCCGAACTGAGGAGTAAAGGCACTGGCGTGTAGTAGTTGGGAAGTGTAGTTTCCTGCCATTTTCGCCACTGCAACGCGGCACTACAGCAGTGCACGTGCGACATTAGGGGGCGGTAGTGTTCGCCATCTTTTTCCACTATTTAGAGCGGAAGCCGAACAGAGGAGTAAAGGCACTGGTGTGTCGTAGTAGAGCAGAGTAGAGTCCGACATTTTGGGCCCCCGCAACGCGGCACTACAGCCGCGCAAGTGCCGCAGAAATGCCATAGAGTGTCCGCCATATTTTTCCACTATTTTGAGAGGAAGCCGAACTGAGGAGTAATGGCACTGGCGTGTAGTAGTTGGGCAGTGTAGTTTCCTGCCATTTCCGCCACTGCAACGCGTCACTACAGCCGCGCACGAGCAGCATTAGGGCCTTGGAATGTTCGCCATCTTTGGCCACGGAGTGGAGCGGAAGCCCAACTGAGGAGTAAAGGCACTGTCGTGTCGCAGTTGGTCTGTGCTGAATCCGACAATTTGGGCTACCGCTACGCGGCACTACAGCCGCGCACGAGCCGCAGAAATGCCATAGAGTGTCCGCCATCTTTTTCCACTATTTAGAGCGGAAGCCGAACAGAGGAGTAAAGGCACTGGTGTGTCGTAGTAGAGCAGAGTAGAGTCCGACATTTTGGGCCCCCGCAACGCGGCACTACAACCGCGAACGTGCCGCAGTAGAGCTATGGAGTGTCCGCCATCTTTGGCCACTGATTAGAGCGGAAGCCGAACTGTGGAGTAAAGGCACTGGCGTGTTGTAGTCGGGCAGTGTAGAGTCCACCATTTTGGTTCACCGCAACCCGGCACTACAGCCGCGCATGTGCCGCGGAAAGTCCATAGAGAGTCCGCCATCTTTGGTCACTGATTAGGGCGGAAGCCGACCTGAGGAGTAAAGGCACTCGCGTGTCGTAGTAGGGCAGTGTAGTTTCCACCATTTTGGCCACTGCAACGCGGCACTTCAGCTACGCACAAACCGCAATAGGACCGTGGAGTGTCCGCAATCTTTGGCTACGGATTAGAGCGAAAGCCCAACTGAGGGGTTAAGGGACTGGCGTGTCGTAGTAGGACAGCGAAGAGTCCGACAATTTGGCGGACGCAACGTGGCTGTAAAGCCGCACACGTGGCGCAGTAGGGCCATGGAGGCTCCGCCAACTTTGGCCACGGATTAGAGCGGAAGCGCAACTGAGGAGTGAAGGCATAGGCGTGTCGTAGTAGGGCTGTGAAGAGTCCGCCATTTTGGGGCTCCGAATCGCGGAACTACAACCGCAGACGTGCCGCAGAACGGCTATAGACTGTCCGCCATCTTTGGCCACTAATTTGAGCGGAAGTCGAACTGAGGAGAAAAGGCACTGGCGTGTAGAAATAGGGCAGTGTAGTTTCCTGCCATTTTGGCCAACGCAGCGCGGCGCTACTGCCGTGGCCATGGAGTGTCCGCCATCTTTTTCCACTATTTAGAGCGGAAGCCGAACAGAGGAGTAATGGCACTGGTGTGTCGTAGTAGAGCAGAGTAGAGTCCGACATTTTGGGCCCCCGCAACGCGGCACTACAGCCGCGCAAGTGCCGCAGAAATGCCATAGAGTGTCCGCCATATTTTTCCACTA
This sequence comes from Parasteatoda tepidariorum, assembly GCF_982258835.1. Taxonomy (NCBI): domain Eukaryota; kingdom Metazoa; phylum Arthropoda; class Arachnida; order Araneae; family Theridiidae; genus Parasteatoda; species Parasteatoda tepidariorum. Next base: position 464,163 of record NW_028257370.1, read on the forward strand.
TTTAGAGAGGAAGCCGAACTGAGGAGTAATGGCACTGTCCTGTAGTAGTTGGGCAGTGTAGTTTCCTGCCATTTCCGCCACTGCAACGCGTCACTACAGCCGCGCACGTGCAGCATTAGGGCCTTGGAATGTTCGCCATCTTTGGCCACGGAGTGGAGCGAAAGCCGAACTGAGGAGTAAAGGCACTGTCGTGTCGCAGTTGGTCTGTGCTGAATCCGACAATTTGGGCTACCGCTACGCGGCACTACAGCCGCGCACGTGCCGCAGAAATGTCATAGAGTGTCCGCCTTCTTTGGTCACAGATTAGAGCGGAAACCGAACTGAGGAGTAAAGGCACAGGCGTGTGGTCGTAGGGCTGGGAAGAGTCCGACATGTTGGGCCACCGAATCGCGGCACTTCAGCAGCGCGAGTGCCGCTGAAGGGCCATGGATTGTCCGCCATATTTTTCCACTATTTAGAGCGGAAGCCGAACTGAGGAGTAAAGGCACTGGCGTGTAGTAGTTGGGCAGTGTAGTTTCCTGCCATTTTCGCCACTGCAACGCGGCACTACATCAGTGCACGTGCGGCATTAGGGGGCGGTAGTGTTCGCCATCTTTGGCCACGGATTAGAGCGGAAGCCCTACTGAGGAGTAAAGGCACTGGCGTGTCGTAGTAGGGCAGTGTAATTTCCTGCCATTTTGGCCCTCGCTACGCGGCTATAACGCCGCACACGTGCCGAAGTAGGGCCATGGAGGGTCTGCCATATTTGGCCACTGATTAGAGCGGAAGCGCTACTGAGAACTTAAGTCTTTGGTAGGGTCTCGAAGGGCAGTGTAGTGTCCACCATTTTGGGCAATCGCAACTTGGCACATTCAGCCGTGGACATGCCGCAAAAGGGCTATAGACTGTCCGCCATCTTTGGCTCCTGATTAGAGCGGAAGCAGAACTGTGGAGTAAAAGCACTGGCGTGTTGTAGTCGGGGAGTGTAGCGACCGACAAGTTGGACAACCGCAACGCGGCACTACAGTCGTGCACGTGCCGCAGAAGGGCCAAGGAGGGTCCGCCATCTTTGGTCACAGATTAGGGCGGAAGCCGACCTGAGGAGTAATGGAACTGGCGTGTAGAAAAAGGGATGGGTAGTTTCCTGCCATTTTGGCCACCACAACGCGGCACTACAGCCGCGAACGTGCCGCAGTAGAGCTATGGAGTGTCCGCCATCTTTGACCACTGATTAGAGCGGAAGCGCAACTGTGGAGTAAAGGCACTGGCGTTTTGTATTCGGACTGTGTAGCGTCCAACAAGTTGGGAGACCTCAATGCGGCACTACAGCCGTGCACGTGCCGCTGAAGGGCAATAGAGTGTCCGCCTTCTTTGGTCACTAAAGAGAGCGGAGGCAGAACTGAGGAGTAAATGCACTGGTGTGTAGAAATAGGGCAGAGTAGTTTCCTGCCATTTTCGCCACTGCAACGCGGCACTACAGCCGTGCACGTGCAGCATTAACGCTTTGGAGTGTTCGCCATTTTTTAGCCTGGGATTAGAGCTGAAGACCAACTGAGGAGTAAAGGCACTGGCGTGTCGTAGTAGGGCAGTGTAGAGTCCGACATTTTGGGCCACCGCAACGCGGCACTACAGCCGCGGACGTGCCACACTAGGGCTATAGACTGTTCGCCATCTTTCGCCAATGCTTAGTGTGGAAGCGCAATTGAGAAATTATGTCTTTGGTAGGGTCATGTAGGACGGTGTAGTGTCCGCTATTTTGGGCCACCGCAACGCGGCACTACAGTTGCCCATGCGCCGCAGTAGGGCCATGGAGGGTCCGCCATATTTGGCCACTGATTAGAGCGGAAGCGCTACTGAGAACCTAAGTCTTTGGTAGGGTCTAGAAGGGCAGTGTAGTGTCCACCATTTTGGGCAATCGCAACTTGGAACATTCAGCCGTGGACGTGCCGCAGAAGGGCTATAGACTGTCCGCCATCTTTGGTCACTGATTAGGGCGGAAGCCGACTTGAGGAGTAAAGGCACTCGCGTGTCGTAGTAGGGCAGTGTAATATTCTGCCATTTTGGCCCCCGCAGCGCGGCTATAAAGCCGCACACGTGCCGCAATAGGGCCATGGTGGGTCCGCAATCTTTGGCAACGGATAAGAGCGGAAGCCCAACTGAGGGGTTATGGGACTGGCGTTTAGTAGTAGGACAGCGTAGAGTTCGACAATTTGGGCAACCGAAGCGCGGCACTACAGCCGCGGACATGCCGCATTAGAGCTATGGAGTGTCCGCCATCTTTGGCCAATGCTTAGTGTGGAAGCGCAATTGAGAACTTATGTCTTTGGTAGGGTCATGTAGGGCGGTGTAGTGTCCGCTATTTTGGGCCACCACAACGCGGCACTACAGTTGCGCATGTGCCGCAGTTGGACCATGGAGTGTCCGATATCTTTGGCCAGTGATTAGAGTGGAAGCAAAACTGAGGTGTAAAGGCACTTTCGTGTCGTAGTAGGGCAGTGTATTTTCCTGCATTTTTGGCCCCCGCAACGTGGCGCTACAGTCGTGCACGTGCCGCTGAAGGGCCATGGAGTGTCCGCCATCTTTTTCCACTATTTAGAGCGGAAGCCGAACAGAGGAGTAATGGAACTGGCGTGTAGAAAAAGGGCAGGGTAGTTTCCCGCCATTTTGGCCACCACAACGCGGCACTACAGCCGTGCACGTGCCGCATTAGAGCCTTGGAGTGTTCGCCATTTTTTGGCCACGGATTAGAGCGGAAGACCAACTGAGGAATAAAGGCACTTTCGTGTCGTAGTAGGACAGTGTATTTTCCTGCATTTTTGGCCCCCGCAACGCGGCGCTACAGCCGTGCACGTGCCGCTGAAGGGCCATGGAGTGTCCGCCATCTTTTTCCACTATTTAGAGCGGAAGCTGAACAGAGGAGTAAAGGCACTGGTGTGTCGTAGTAGGGCAGTGTAGAGTCCGACAATTTGGGCCACCGTAACGCGGCACTACAGCCGCGCATGTGCCGCAATAGGGCCATAGAGTGTCCGCCTTCTTTGTTCACTAATTTGAGCGGAAGTCGAACTGAGGAGTAAAGGCACTGGCGAGTAGAAATAGGACAGTGTAGTTTCCTGCCATTTTGGCCACCGCAACGCGGTAATACAGCCGTGCACGTGCAGCATTAGGACCGTGGAGTGTCCGCAATCTTTGGCTACGGATTAGAGCGGAAACCCATCAGAGGGGTAAAGGGACTGGCGTGTCGTAGTAGGGCAGCGTAGAGTCCGACAATTTGGACACCGCAACGCGGCACTACAGCCGCGGACGTGCCGCACTAGGGCTATAAACTGTTCGCCATCTTTGGCCACTGATTAGAGCTGAAGCCCAACTGTGGAGTAAAGGCACTGGCGTTTTGTAGTCGGACTGTGTAGCGTCCAAAAAGTTGGGCCACCTCAACGCGGCACTACAGCCATGCACGTGCCGCTGAAGGGCCATAGAGTGTCCGCCTTCTTTGGTCACTAAAGAGAGCGGAGGCAGAACTGAGGAGTAAATGCACTGGTGTGTAGAAATAGGGCAAAGTAGTTTCCTGCCAATTTGGCCACCGCAACGCGGCACTACAGCCGTGCACGTGCAGCATTAGGGCCTTGGAGAGTTCGCCATTTTTTAGCCTGGGATTAGAGCGGAAGCCCAACCGAGGAGTAAAGGCACTGGTGTGTCGTAGTAGGGCAGTGTAGAGTCTGACATTTTGGGCCACCGCAACGCGGCACTACAGCCGCGCACGTGCCGCAGTATTGCCATAGAGTGTCCGCCTTCTTTGGTCACAGATTAGAGCGGAAGCCGAACTGAGGAGTAAAGGCACTGGTGTGTAGAAATAGGGCAGTGTAGTTTCCTGCCATTTCGGCCCCCGCAACGCGGCACTAAAGCCGTGCACGTGCCGCAGAAATGCCATAGAGTGTCCGCCATATTTTTCCACTATTTAGAGCGGAAGCCGAACTGAGGAGTAAAGGCACTGGTGTGTAGAAATAGGGCAGTGTAGTTTCCTGCCATTTTCGCCACTGCAACGCGGCACTACAGCCGTGCACGTGCAGCATTATGGCCTTGGAGTGTTCGCCATTTTTTAGTCTGGGATTAGAGCGGAAGACCAACTGAGGAGTAAAGGCACTGGCTGTAGTAGTTGGGCAGTGTAGTTTCCTGCCATTTTCGCCTCTGAAACGCAGCACTACAGCCGCGGACGTGCCACACTAGGGGTATAGACTGTTCGCCATCTTTGGCCACGGTGTGGAGCGGAAGCCCAACTGAGGAGTAAAGGCACAGTCGTGTCGTTGTTGGGCAGTGCAGAATCCGTCAATTTGAGCTACAGCAACGCGGCACTACAGCCGCGCACGTGCCGCAGAAATGCCATAGAGTGTCCGCCATATTTTTCCACTATATAGAGCGGAGGCCGAACTGAGGAGTAAAGGCACTGGCGTGTAGTAGTTGGGCAGTGTAATTTCCTGCCATTTTGGCCCCCGCAACGCTGATATAAAGCCGCTCACGTGCCGCAGTAGGGCCATGGAGGGTCCGCCATATTTGGCCACTGATTGAAGCGGAAGCGCTACTGAGAATTTAAGTCTTTGGTAGGGTCTAGAAGGCAGTGTAGTGTCCACCATTTTGGGCAATCGCAACTTGGCACATTCAGCCGTGGACGTGCCGCAGAAGGGCTATAGAGTGTCCGCCATCTTTGGCTCCTGATTAGAGCGGAAGCAGAACTGTGGATTAAAGGCACTCGCGTGTCGTAGTAGGGCAGCGTAATTTCCTGCCATTTTGGCCCCCGCAACGCGGCTATAAAGCCGCACACGTGCCGCAGTAGGGCCATGGAGGGTCCGCAATCTTTGGCAACGGATAAGAGCGGAAGCCCAACTGTGGGGTTATGGGACTGGCGTTTAGTAGTAGGACAGCGATGAGTTCGACAATTTGGGCAACCGCAACGCGGCACTACAGCCGCAATTGAGAACTTATGTCTTTGGTAGGGTCATGTAGGGCGGTGTAGTGTCCGCTATTTTGGGCCACCACAACGCGGCACTACAGTTGCGCATTTGCCGCAGTTGGACCATGGAGTGTCCGAAATCTTTGGCCAGTGATTAGAGTGGAAGCCCAACTAAGGTGTAAAGGCACTGACTAGTCGTTGTAGGGTAGTGTAGGGCCCGAAATTTTGGGCCACTGCAACGTGACACAATAGCCGCGCATGTGCCGCAATAGCGCCGTAGAGAGTCCGCTTTCTTTGGTCACTAATTAGATGTCTTTGAATTTTTAAAGCATTTTAGAATGCTAATTTCTTCATTTTAAGCTTCTCAGAACACTTTATTTCGCATAGGCATCCATAGTAAACTTTAGGGTCACGCTGTGTTCCCCCTAATTGACCTATAATTATTTCCGGTTTTAGGGTACACTATTACCCTGTAATATAATACGTGGTCCAAATTAAAAATTATAGGTCAATATTAAGGTCCGATACCGTGCCGTTAGTTAACATTGAAAAATGTCTGAATTTTTAAAGCATTTTAGAACGCTTATTTCTTCATTTTAAGCTTCTCAGAACACTTTATTTCTCATAGGCATACATAGTAAACTTTAGGGTCACGCTGTGTACCCCCTAATTGACCTATAATTATTTCCTGTGGTAGGGTACACTATTACCCTGTAATATAATACGTGGTCCAATTTAAAAATTATTGGTCAATATTAAGGTCTGATATTGCGCCTTGCGTTAGTTAAACATTGAAAGATGTCTTTGAATTTTTAAAGCATATTAGAACGCTTATTTCTTCATTTTAAGCTTCTCAGAACACTCTATTTCGCATAGGCATGCATAGTAAAATTTAGGGTCACGCTGTGTACCCCCTAATTGACCTATAATTATTTCCTGTGGTAGGGTACACTATTACCCTGTAATATAATACCTGGTCCAATTTAAATATTATGGGTCAATATTAAGGTCTGATATTGCGCCTTGCGTTAGTTAACCATTGAAAGATGTCTTTGAATTTTTAAAGCATTTTAGAACGCTTATTTCTTCATTTTAAGCTTCTCAGAACACTCTATTTCGCATAGGCATACATAGTAAAATTTAGGGTCACGCTGTGTACCCCCTAAATGACCTATAATTATTTCCTGAGGTAGGGTACACTATTACCCTGTAATATAATACGTGGTCCAATTTAAAAATTATAGGTCAATATTAAGCTCCGATACCGTGCCGTTAATTAACATAGAAAAGAGTCTTCGAATTTCCTTGTTTTAATGCACTATTTAAAATATACATAGTGTACCCCCTAATTGACCTATAATTATTTCCTGTTGTAGGGTACACTATTACCCTATAATATAATACCTGGTCCAATTTAAATATTATGGTTCCATATTAAGGTCTGATATCGCGCCTTGCGTTAGTTAACCATTGAAAGATGTCTTTGAATTTTTAAAGCATTTTAGTACGCTTATTTCTTCATTTTAAGCTTCTCAGAACACTCTATTTCGCATAGGCATACATAGTTAACTTTAGGGTCACGCTGTGTACCCCCTAATTGACCTATAATTATTTCCTGTGGTAGGGTACACTATTACCCTGTAATATAATACCTGGTCCAATTTAAATATTATGGGTCAATATTAAGGTCTGATATTGCGCCTTGCGTTAGTTAACCATTGAAAGATGTCTTTGAATTTTTAAAGCATTTTAGAAAGCTTATTTCTTCATTTTAAGCTTCTCAGAACACTCTATTTCGCATAGGCATACATAGTAAAATTTAGGGTCACGCTGTGTACCCCCTTAATGACCTATAATTATTTCCTGAGGTAGGGTACACTATTACCCTGTAATATAATACGTGGTCCAATTTAAAAATTATAGGTCAATATTAAGCTCCGATACCGTGCCGTTAGTTAACATAGAAAAGAGTCTTCGAATTTCCTTGATTTAATGCACTATTTAAAATATACATAGTGTACCCCCTAATTGACCTATAATTATTTCCTGTTGTAGGGTACACTATTACCCTATAATATAATACCTGGTCCAATTTAAATATTATGGTTCCATATTAAGGTCTGATATCGCGCCTTGCGTTAGTTAACCATTGAAAGATGTCTTTGAATTTTTAAAGCATTTTAGAACGCTTATTTCTTCATTTTAAGCTTCTCAGAACACTCTATTTCGCATAGGCATACATAGTTAACTTTAGGGTCACGCTGTGTACCCCCTAATTGACCTATAATTATTTCCTGTGGTAGGGTACACTATTACCCTGTAATATAATACGTGGTCCAATTTAAAAATTATAGGTCAATATTAAGGTTCGATACCGTGCCGTTAGTTAACATAGAAAAGTGTCTTCGTATTTCCTTGTTTTAATGCACTATTTAAAATATACATAGTGTACCCCCTAATTATCCTATAATTATTTCCTTTGGTAGGGTACACTATTACCCTGTAATATAATACCTGGTCCAATTTAAATAATATGTGTCAATATTAAGGTCTGATATTGCGCCTTGCTTTAGTTAACCATTGAAAGATGTCTTTGAATTTTTAAAGCATTTTAGAACGCTTATTTCTTAATTTTAAGCTTCTCAGAACACTTTATTTCGCATAGGCATACATAGTAAAATTTAGGGTCACGCTGTGTACCCCCTAATTGACCTATAATTATTTCCTGTGGTAGGGAACACTATAACCCTGTAATATAATACGTGGTCCAATTTAAAAATTATAGGTCAATATTAAGGTCCGATACCGTGCCGTTAGTTAACATAGAAAAGAGTCTTCGAATTTCCTTGTTTTAATGTACTATTTAAAATATACATAGTGTACCCCCTAATTGACCTATAATTATTTCCTGTGGTAGGGTACACTATTACCCTGTAATATAATACCTGGTCCAATTTAAATATTATGGGTCAATATTAAGGTCTGATATTGCGCCTTGCGTTAGTTAACCATTGAAAGATGTCTTTGAATTTTTAATGCATTTTAGAACGCTTATTTCTTCAATTTAAGCTTCTCAGAACACTCTATTTCGCATAGGCATGCATAGTAAAATTTAGGGTCACGCTGTGTACCCCCTAATTGACCTATAATTATTTCCTGTGGTAGGGTACACTATTACCCTGTAATATAATACCTGGTCCAATTTAAATATTATGGGTCAATATTAAGGTCTGATATTGCGCCTTGCGTTAGTTAACCATTGAAAGATGTCTTTGAATTTTTAAAGCATTTTAGAAAGCTTATTTCTTCATTTTAAGCTTCTCAGAACACTCTATTTTGCATAGGCATACATAGTAAAATTTAGGGTCACGCTGTGTACCCCCTAAATGACCTATAATTATTTCCTGAGGAAGGGTACACTATTACCCTGTAATATAATACGTGGTCCAATTTAAAAATTATAGGTCAATATTAAACTCCGATACCGTGCCGTTAGTTAACATAGAAAAGAGTCTTCGAATTTCCTTGTTTTAATGCACTATTTAAAATATACATAGTGTACCCCCTAATTATCCTATAATTATTTCCTTTGGTAGGGTACACTATTACCCTGTAATATAATACCTGGTCCAATTTAAATAATATGGGTCAATATTAAGGTCTGATATTACGCCTTGCTTTAGTTAACCATTGAAAGATGTCTTTGAATTTTTAAAGCATTTTAGAACGCTTATTTCTTAATTTTAAGCTTCTCAGAACACTTTATTTCGCATAGGCATACATAGTAAAATTTAGGGTCACGCTGTGTACCCCCTAATTGACCTATAATTATTTCCTGTAGTAGGGTACACTATAACCCTGTAATATAATACGTGGTCCAATTTAAAAATTATAGGTCAATAATAAGGTCCGATACCGTGTCGTTAGTTAACATAGAAAAGTGTCTTCGAATTTCCTTGTTTTAATGCACTATTTAAAATATACATAGTGTACCCCCTAATTGACCTATAATTATGTCCTGTGGTAGGGTACACTATTACCCTGTAATATAATACCTGGTCCAATTTAAATAATATGGGTCAATATTAAGGTCTGATATTGCGCCTTGCGTTAGTTAACCATTGAAAGATGTCTTTGAATTTTTAAAGCATTTTAGAACGCATATTTCTTCATTTTAAGCTTCTCAGAACACTCTATTTCGCATAGGCATACATAGTAAACTTTAGGGTCACGCTGTGTACCCCCTAATTGACCTACAATTATTTCCTGTGGTAGGGTACACTATTACCCTGTAATATAATACGTGGTCCAATTTAAAAATTATAGGTCGATATTAAGGTCCGATACCGTGCCGTTAGTTAACATAGAAAAGTGTCTTTGAATTTTTAAAGCATTTTAGAACGCTTATTTCCTCATTTTAAGCTTCTCAGAACACTTTATTTCGCATAGGCATACATAGTAAACTTTAGGGTCACGCTGTGTACCCCCTAATTGACCTATAATTATTTCCTGTTTTAGGGTACACTATTTCCCTGTAATATAATACGTGGTCCAATTGAAAAATTATAGGTCAATATTAAGGTCCGATATCGTGCCGTTAGTTAACATAGAAAAGTGTCTTTGTATTTCCTTGTTTTAATGCACTATTTAAAATATACATAGTGTACCCCCTAATTGACCTATAATTATTTCCTGTGGTAGGGTACACTATTACCCTATAATATAATACCAGGTTCAATTTAAATATTATGGTTCCATATTAAGGTCTGATATCGCGCCTTGCGTTAGTTAACCATTGAAAGATGTCTTTGAATTTTTAAAGCATTTTAGAACGCTTATTTCTTCATTTTAAGCTTCTCAGAACACTCTATTTCGCATAGGCATACATAGTAAACTTTAGGGTCACGCTGTGTTCCCCCTAATTGACCTATAATTATTTCCGGTTTTAGGGTACACTATTACCCTGTAATATAATACGTGGTCCAATTTAAAAATTATAGGTCAATATTAAGGTCCTATACCGTGCCGTTAGTTAACATAAAAATGTGTCTTTGAATTTTTAAAGCATTTTAGAACGCTTATTTCCTCATTTTAAGCTTCTCAGAACACTTTATTTCTCATAGGCATACATAGTAAACTTTAGGGTCACGCTGTGTACCCCCTAATTGACCTATAATTATTTCCTGTGGTAGGGTACACTATTACCCTGTAATATAATACGTGGTCCAATTTAAAAATTATTGGTCAATATTAAGGTCCGATACCGTGCCGTTAGTTAACATAGAAAAGTGTCTTCGTATTTCCTTGTTTTAATGCACTATTTAAAATATACATAGTGGACCCCCTAATTGACCTATAATTATTTCCTGTGGTAGGGTACACTATTACCCTGTAATATAATACCTGGTCCAATTTAAATAATATGGGTCAATATTAAGGTCTGATATTGCGCCTTGCGTTAGTTAACCATTGAAAGATGTCTTTGAATTTTTAAAGCATTTTAGAACGCTTATTTCTTCATTTTAAGCTTCTCAGAACACTCTATTTCGCATAGGCATGCATAGTAAAATTTTGAGTTACGCTGTGTACCCCCTAAATGATCTATAACTATTTCCTGTGGTAGGGTACACTATTACCCTGTAATATAATACGTGGTCCAATTTAAAAATTATAGGTCAATATTAAGGTCCGATACCATGCCGTTAGTTAACATTGAAAAATGTCTGAATTTTTAAAGCATTTTAGAACGCTTATTTCCTCATTTTAAGCTTCTCAGAACACTTTATTTCGCATAGGCATACATAGTAAACTTTAGGGTCACACTGTGTATCCCCTAATTGACATATAATTATTTCCTGTGGTAGGGTACACTATTACCCTGTAATATAATACATGGTCCAATTTAAAAATTATAGGTCAATATTAAGGTCCGATACCGTGCCGTTAGTTAACATAGAAAAGTGTCTTCGAATTTCCTTGTTTTAATGCACTATTTAAAATATACATAGTGTACCCCCTAATTGACCTATAATTATTTCCTGCGGTAGGGTACACTATTACCCTGTAATATAATACGTGGTCCAATTTAAAAATTATAGGTCAATATTAAGGTCCGATACCGTGCCGTTAGTTAACATAGAAAAGTGTCTTCGAATTTCCTTGTTTTAATGCACTATTTAAAATATACATAGTGTACCCCCTAATTGACCTATAATTATTTCCTGTGGTAGGGTACACTATTACCCTGTAATATAATACCTGGTCCAATTTAAATATTATGGGTCAATATTAAGGTCTGATATTGCGCCTAGCGTTAGTTAACCATTGAAAGATGTCTTTGAATTTTTAAAGCATTTTAGAACGCTTATTTCTTCATTTTAAGCTTCTCAGAACACTCTATTTCGCATAGGCATGCATAGTAAAATTTAGGGTCACGCTGTGTACCCCCTAATTGACCTATAATTATTTCCTGTGGTAGGGTACACTATTACCCTGTAATATAATACCTGGTCCAATTTAAATATTATGGGTCAATATTAAGGTCTGATATTGCGCCTTGCGTTAGTTAACCATTGAAAGATGTCTTTGAATTTTTAAAGCATTTTAGAAAGCTTATTTCTTCATTTTAAGCTTCTCAGAACACTCTATTTCGCATAGGCATACATAGTAAAATTTAGGGTCACGCTGTGTACCCCCTAAATGACCTATAATTATTTCCTGTGGTAGGGTACACTATTACCCTGTAATATAATACGTGGTCCAATTTAAAAATTATAAGTCAATATTAAGGTCCGATACCGTGCCGTTAGTTAACATTGAAAAATGTCTTTGAATTTTTAAAGCATTTTAGAACGCTTATTTCTTCATTTTAAGCTTCTCAGAACACTCTATTTCGCATAGGCATGCATAGTAAAATTTAGGGTCACGCTGTGTACCCCCTAAATGATCTATAATTATTTCCTAATGTAGGATACACTATAACCCTGTAATACAATACGTGGTCCAATTTAAAAATTATAGGTCAATATTAAGGTCCGATACCGTGCCGTTAGTTAACATAGAAAAGTGTCTTTGAATTTTTAAAGCATTTTAGAACGCTTATTTCCTCATTTTAAGCTTCTCAGAACAGTTTATTTCGCATAGGCATACATAGTAAACTTTAGGGTCACGCTGTGTACCCCCTAATTGACCTATAATTATTTCCTGTTTTAGGGTACACTATTTCCCTGTAATATAATACGTGGTCCAATTGAAAAATTATAGGTCAATATTAAGGTCCGATATCGTGCCGTTAGTTAACATAGAAAAGTGTCTTTGTATTTCCTTGTTTTAATGCACTATTTAAAATATACATAGTGTACCCCCTAATTGACCTATAATTATTTCCTGTGGTAGGGTACACTATTACCCTATAATATAATACCAGGTCCAATTTAAATATTATGGTTCCATATTAAGGTCTGATATCGCGCCTTGCGTTAGTTAACCATTGAAAGATGTCTTTGAATTTTTAAAGCATTTTAGAACGCTTATTTCTTCATTTTAAGCTTCTCAGAACACTCTATTTCGCATAGGCATACATAGTAAACTTTAGGGTCACGCTGTGTTCCCCCTAATTGACCTATAATTATTTCCGGTTTTAGGGTACACTATTACCCTGTAATATAATACGTGGTCCAATTTAAAAATTATAGGTCAATATTAAGGTCCTATACCGTGCCGTTAGTTAACATAAAAATGTGTCTTTGAATTTTTAAAGCATTTTAGAACGCTTATTTCCTCATTTTAAGCTTCTCAGAACACTTTATTTCTCATAGGCATACATAGTAAACTTTAGGGTCACGCTGTGTACCCCCTAATTGACCTATAATTATTTCCTGGGGTAGGGTACACTATTACCCTGTAATATAATACGTGGTCCAATTTAAAAATTATTGGTCAATATTAAGGTCCGATACCGTGCCGTTAGTTAACATAGAAAAGTGTCTTCGTATTTCCTTGTTTTAATGCACTATTTAAAATATACATAGTGGACCCCCTAATTGACCTATAATTATTTCCTGTGGTAGGGTACACTATTACCCTGTAATATAATACCTGGTCCAATTTAAATAATATGGGTCAATATTAAGGTCTGATATTGCGCCTTGCGTTAGTTAACCATTGAAAGATGTCTTTGAATTTTTAAAGCATTTTAGAACGCTTATTTCTTCATTTTAAGCTTCTCAGAACACTCTATTTCGCATAGGCATGCATAGTAAAATTTTGAGTTACGCTGTGTACCCCCTAAATGATCTATAACTATTTCCTGTGGTAGGGTACACTATTACCCTGTAATATAATACGTGGTCCAATTTAAAAATTATAGGTCAATATTAAGGTCCGATACCATGCCGTTAGTTAACATTGAAAAATGTCTGAATTTTTAAAGCATTTTAGAACGCTTATTTCCTCATTTTAAGCTTCTCAGAACACTTTATTTCGCATAGGCATACATAGTAAACTTTAGGGTCACGCTGTGTAACCCCTAATTGACCTATAATTATTTCCTGTGGTAGGATACACTATAACCCTGTAATATAATACGTGGTCCAATTTAAAAATTATAGGTCAATATTAAGGTCCGATACCGTGCCGTTAGTTAACATAGAAAAGTGTCTTCGAATTTCCTTGTTTTAATGCACTATTTAAAATATACATAGTGTACCCCCTAATAGACCTATAATTATTTCCTGTGGTAGGGTACACTATTACCCTGTAATATAATACGTGGTCCAATTTAAAAATTATAAGTCAATATTAAGGTCCGATACCGTGCCGTTAGTTAACATTGAAAAATGTCTTTGAATTTTTAAAGCATTTTAGAACGCTTATTTCTTCATTTTAAGCTTCTCAGAACACTCTATTTCGCATAGGCATGCATAGTAAAATTTAGGGTCACGCTGTGTACCCCCTAAATGATCTATAATTATTTCCTAATGTAGGATAAACTATAACCCTGTAATACAATACGTGGTCCAATTTAAAAATTATAGGTCAATATTAAGGTCCGATACCGTGCCGTTAGTTAACATAGAAAAGTGTCTTTGAATTTTTAAAGCATTTTAGAACGCTTATTTCCTCATTTTAAGCTTCTCAGAACAGTTTATTTCGCATAGGCATACATAGTAAACTTTAGGGTCACACTGTGTATCCCCTAATTGACATATAATTATTTCCTGTGGTAGGGTACACTATTACCCTGTAATATAATACGTGGTCCAATTTAAAAATTATAGGTCAATATTAAGGTCCGATACCGTGCCGTTAGTTAACATAGAAAAGTGTCTTCGAATTTCCTTGTTTTAATGCACTATTTAAAATATACATAGTGTACCCCCTAATTGACCTATAATTATTTCCTGCGGTAGGGTACACTATTACCCTGTAATATAATACGTGGTCCAATTTAAAAATTATAGGTCAATATTAAGGTCCGATACCGTGCCGTTAGTTAACATAGAAAAGTGTCTTCGAATTTCCTTGTTTTAATGCACTATTTAAAATATACATAGTGTACCCCCTAATTGACCTATAATTATTTCCTGTGGTAGGGTACACTATTACCCTGTTATATAATACCTGGTCCAATTTAAATATTATGGGTCAATATTAAGGTCTGATATTGCGCCTAGCGTTAGTTAACCATTGAAAGATGTCTTTGAATTTTTAAAGCATTTTAGAACGCTTATTTCTTCATTTTAAGCTTCTCAGAACACTCTATTTCGCATAGGCATGCATAGTAAAATTTAGGGTCACGCTGTGTACCCCCTAATTGACCTATAATTATTTCCTGTGGTAGGGTACACTATTACCCTGTAATATAATACCTGGTCCAATTTAAATATTATGGGTCAATATTAAGGTCTGATATTGCGCCTTGCGTTAGTTAACCATTGAAAGATGTCTTTGAATTTTTAAAGCATTTTAGAAAGCTTATTTCTTCATTTTAAGCTTCTCAGAACACTCTATTTCGCATAGGCATACATAGTAAAATTTAGGGTCACGCTGTGTACCCCCTAAATGACCTATAATTATTTCCTGTGGTAGGGTACACTATTACCCTGTAATATAATACGTGGTCCAATTTAAAAATTATAGGTCAATATTAAGCTCCGATACCGTGCCGTTAGTTAACATAGAAAAGTGTCTTCGAATTTCCTTGTTTTAATGCACTATTTAAAATATACATAGTGTACCCCCTAATAGACCTATAATTATTTCCTGTGGTAGGGTACACTATTACCCTGTAATATAATACGTGGTCCAATTTAAAAATTATAAGTCAATATTAAGGTCCGATACCGTGCCGTTAGTTAACATTGAAAAATGTCTTTGAATTTTTAAAGCATTTTAGAACGCTTATTTCTTCATTTTAAGCTTCTCAGAACACTCTATTTCGCATAGGCATGCATAGTAAAATTTAGGGTCACGCTGTGTACCCCCTAAATGATCTATAATTATTTCCTAATGTAGGATACACTATAACCCTGTAATACAATACGTGGTCCAATTTAAAAATTATAGGTCAATATTAAGGTCCGATACCGTGCCGTTAGTTAACATAGAAAAGTGTCTTCGTATTTCCTTGTTTTAATGCACTATTTAAAATATACATAGTGTACCCCCTAATTGACCTATAATTATTTCCTGCGGTAGAGTACACTATTACCCTGTAATATAATACGTGGTCCAATTTAAAAATTATAGGTCAATATTAAGGTCCGATACCGTGCCGTTAGTTAACATAGAAAAGTGTCTTCGAATTTCCTTGTTTTAATGCACTATTTAAAATATACATAGTGTACCCCCTAATTGACCTATAATTATTTCCTGTGGTAGGGTACACTATTACCCTGTAATATAATACCTGGTCCAATTTAAATATTATGGGTCAATATTAAGGTCTGATATTGCGCCTAGCGTTAGTTAACCATTGAAAGATGTCTTTGAATTTTTAAAGCATTTTAGAACGCTTATTTCTTCATTTTAAGCTTCTCAGAACACTCTATTTCGCATAGGCATGCATAGTAAAATTTAGGGTCACGCTGTGTACCCCCTAATTGACCTATAATTATTTCCTGTGGTAGGGTACACTATTACCCTGTAATATAATACCTGGTCCAATTTAAATATTATGGGTCAATATTAAGGTCTGATATTGCGCCTTGCGTTAGTTTACCATTGAAAGATGTCTTTGAATTTTTAAAGCATTTTAGAAATTTTATTTCTTCATTTTAAGCTTCTCAGAACACTCTATTTCGCATAGGCATACATAGTAAAATTTAGGGTCACGCTGTGTACCCCCTAAATGACCTATAATTATTTCCTGAGGTAGGGTACACTATTACCCTGTAATATAATACGTGGTCCAATTTAAAAATTATAGGTCAATATTAAGCTCCGATACCGTGCCGTTAGTTAACATAGAAAAGAGTCTTCGAATTTCCTTGTTTTAATGCACTATTTAAAATATACATAGTGTACCCCCTAATTGACCTATAATTATTTCCTGTTGTAGGGTACACTATTACCCTATAATATAATACCTGGTCCAATTTAAATATTATGGTTCCATATTAAGGTCTGATATCGCGCCTTGCCTTAGTTAACCATTGAAAGATGTCTTTGAATTTTTAAAGCATTTTAGAACGCTTATTTCTTCATTTTAAGCTTCTCAGAACACTCTATTTCGCATAGGCATACATAGTTAACTTTAGGGTCACGCTGTGTACCCCCTAATTGACCTATAATTATTTCCTGTGGTAGGGTACACTATTACCCTGTAATATAATACGTGGTCCAATTTAAAAATTATAGGTCAATATTAAGGTCCGATACCGTGCCGTTAGTTAACATAGAAAAGTGTCTTCGTATTTCCTTGTTTTAATGCACTATTTAAAATATACATAGTGTACCCCCTAATTATCCTATAATTATTTCCTTTGGTAGGGTACACTATTACCCTGTAATATAATACCTGGTCCAATTTAAATAATATGGGTCAATATTAAGGTCTGATATTGCGCCTTGCTTTAGTTAACCATTGAAAGATGTCTTTGAATTTTTAAAGCATTTTAGAACGCTTATTTCTTAATTTTAAGCTTCTCAGAACACTTTATTTCGCATAGGCATACATAGTAAAATTTAGGGTCACGCTGTGTACCCCCTAATTGACCTATAATTATTTCCTGTGGTAGGGTACACTATAACCCTGTAATATAATACGTGGTCCAATTTAAAAATTATAGGTCAATATTAAGGTCCGCTACCGTGCCGTTAGTTAACATAGAAAAGTGTCTTCGAATTTCCTTGTTTTAATGCACTATTTAAAATATACATAGTGTACCCCCTAATTGACCTATAATTATTTCCTGTGGTAGGTTACACTATTACCCTGTAATATAATACCTGGTCCAATTTAAATAATATGGGTCAATATTAAGGTCTGATATTGCGCCTTGCGTTAGTTAACCATTGAAAGATGTCTTTGAATATTTAAAGCATTTTAGAACGCTTATTTCTTAATTTCAAGCTTCTCAGAACACTCTATTTCGCATAGGCATACATAGTAAAATTTAGGGTCACGCTGTGTACCCCCTAAATGACCTATAATTATTTCCTGTGGTAGGATACACTATTACCCTGTAATATAATACGTGGTCCAATTTAAAAATTATAGGTCAATATTAAGCTCCGATACCGTGCCGTTAGTTAACATAGAAAAGAGTCTTCGAATTTCCTTGTTTTAATGTACTATTTAAAATATACATAGTGTACCCCCTAATTGACCTATAATTATTTCCTGTGGTAGGGTACACTATTACCCTGTAATATAATACCTGGTCCAATTTAAATATTATGGGTCAATATTAAGGTCTGATATTGCGCCTTGCGTTAGTTAACCATTGAAAGATGTCTTTGAATTTTTAATGCATTTTAGAACGCTTATTTCTTCAATTTAAGCTTCTCAGAACACTCTATTTCGCATAGGCATGCATAGTAAAATTTAGGGTCACGCTGTGTACCCCCCAATTGACCTATAATTATTTCCTGTGGTAGGGTACACTATTACCCTGTAATATAATACGTGGTCCAATTTAAAAATTATAGGTCAATATTAAGATCCGATACCGTGACGTTAGTTAACATAGAAAAGTGTCTTCGTATTTCCTTGTTTTAATGCACTATTTAAAATATACATAGTGTACCCCCTAATTGACCTATAATTATTTCCTGTGGTAGGGTACACTATTACCCTGTAATATAATACCTGGTCCAATTTAAATAATATGGGTCAATATTAAGGTCTGATATTGCGCCTTGCGTTAGTTAACCATTGAAAGATGTCTTTGAATTTTTAAAGCATTTTAGAACGCATATTTCTTCATTTTAAGCTTCTCAGAACACTCTATTTCGCATAGGCATACATAGTAAACTTTAGGGTCACGCTGTGTACCCCCTAATTGACCTACAATTATTTCCTGTGGTAGGGTACACTATTACCCTGTAATATAATACGTGGTCCAATTTAAAAATTATAGGTCGATATTAAGGTCCGATACCGTGCCGTTAGTTAACATAGAAAAGTGTCTTTGAATTTTTAAAGCATTTTAGAACGCTTATTTCCTCATTTTAAGCTTCTCAGAACAGTTTATTTCGCATAGGCATACATAGTAAACTTTAGGGTCACACTGTGTATCCCCTAATTGACCTATAATTATTTCCTGTGGTAGGGTACACTATTACCCTGTAATATAATACGTGGTCCAATTTAAAAATTATAGGTCAATATTAAGGTCCGATACCGTGCCGTTAGTTAACATAGAAAAGTGTCTTCGTATTTCCTTGTTTTAATGCACTATTTAAAATATACATAGTGTACCCCCTAATTGACCTATAATTATTTCCTGTGGTAGGGTACACTATTACCCTGTAATATAATACCTGGTCCAATTTAAATATTATGGGTCAATATTAAGGTCTGATATTGCGCCTAGCGTTAGTTAACCATTGAAAGATGTCTTTGAATTTTTAAAGCATTTTAGAACGCTTATTTCTTCATTTTAAGCTTCTCAGAACACTCTATTTCGCATAGGCATACATAGTTAACTTTAGGGTCACGCTGTGTACCCCCTAATTGACCTATAATTATTTCCTGTGGTAGGGTACACTATTACCCTGTAATATAATATGTGGTCCAATTTAAAAATTATAGGTCAATATTAAGGTCCGATACCGTGCCGTTAGTTAACATAGAAAAGTGTCTTCGTATTTCCTTGTTTATAATGCACTATTTAAAATATACATAGTGTACCCCCTAATTATCCTATAATTATTTCCTTTGGTAGGGTACACTATTACCCTGTAATATAATACCTGGTCCAATTTAAATAATATGGGTCAATATTAAGGTCTGATATTGCGCCTTGCTTTAGTTAACCATTGAAAGATGTCTTTGAATTTTTAAAGCATTTTAGAACGCTTATTTCTTAAATTTAAGCTTCTCAGAACACTTTATTTCGCATAGGCATACATAGTAAAATTTAGGGTCACGCTGTGTACCCCCTAATTGACCTATAATTATTTCCTGTGGTAGGGTACACTATAACCCTGTAATATAATACGTGGTCCAATTTAAAAATTATAGGTCAATATTAAGGTCCGCTACCGTGCCGTTAGTTAACATAGAAAAGTGTCTTCGAATTTCCTTGTTTTAATGCACTATTTAAAATATACATAGTGTACCCCCTAATTGACCTATAATTATTTCCTGTGGTAGGGTACACTATTACCCTGTAATATAATACCTGGTCCAATTTAAATAATATGGGTCAATATTAAGGTCTGATATTGCGCCTTGCGTTAGTTAACCATTGAAAGATGTCTTTGAATATTTAAAGCATTTTAGAACGCTTATTTCTTCAATTTAAGCTTCTCAGAACACTCTATTTCGCATAGGCATGCATAGTAAAATTTAGGGTCACGCTGTGTACCCCCTAATTGACCTATAATTATTTCCTGTGGTAGGGTACACTATTACCCTGTAATATAATACGTGGTCCAATTTAAAAATTATAGGTCAATATTAAGGTCCGATACCGTGCCGTTAGTTAACATAGAAAAGTGTCTTCGTATTTCCTTGTTTTAATGCAGTATTTAAAATATACATAGTGTACCCCCTAATTGACCTACAATTATTTCCTGTGGTAGGGTACACTATTACCCTGTAATATAATACGTGGTCCAATTTAAAAATTATAGGTCGATATTAAGGTCCGATACCGTGCCGTTAGTTAACATAGAAAAGTGTCTTTGAATTTTTAAAGCATTTTAGAACGCTTATTTCCTCATTTTAAGCTTCTCAGAACAGTTTATTTCGCATAGGCATACATAGTAAACTTTAGGGTCACACTGTGTATCCCCTAATTGACCTATAATTATTTCCTGTGGTAGGGTACACTATTACCCTGTAATATAATACGTGGTCCAATTTAAAAATTATAGGTAATATTAAGGTCCGATACCGTGCCGTTAGTTAACATAGAAAAGTGTCTTCGTATTTCCTTGTTTTAATGCACTATTTAAAATATACATAGTGTACCCCCTAATTGACCTATAATTATTTCCTGTGGTAGGGTACACTATTACCCTGTAATAAAATACCTGGTCCAATTTAAATATTATGGGTCAATATTAAGGTCTGATATTGCGCCTAGCGTTAGTTAACCATTGAAAGATGTCTTTGAATTTTTAAAGCATTTTAGAACGCTTATTTCTTCATTTTAAGCTTCTCAGAACACTCTATTTCGCATAGGCATGCATAGTAAACTTTAGGGTCACGCTGTGTACCCCCTAATTGACCTATAATTATTTCCTGTGGTAGGGTACACTATTACCCTGTAATATAATACCTGGTCCAATTTAAATATTATGGGTCAATATTAAGGTCTGATATTGCGCCTTGCGTTAGTTAACCATTGAAAGATGTCTTTGAATTTTTAAAGCATTTTAGAAAGCTTATTTCTTCATTTTAAGCTTCTCAGAACACTCTATTTCGCATAGGCATACATAGTAAAATTTAGGGTCACGCTGTGTACCCCCTAAATGACCTATAATTATTTCCTGAGGTAGGGTACACTATTACCCTGTAATATAATACGTGGTCAAATTTAAAAATTATAGGTCAATATTAAGCTCCGATACCGTGCCGTTAGTTAACATAGAAAAGAGTCTTCGAATTTCCTTGTTTTAATGCACTATTTAAAATATACATAGTGTACCCCCTAATTGACCTATAATTATTTCCTGTTGTAGGGTACACTATTACCCTATAATATAATACCTGGTCCAATTTAAATATTATGGTTCCATATTAAGGTCTGATATCGCGCCTTGCGTTAGTTAACCATTGAAAGATGTCTTTGAATTTTTAAAGCATTTTAGAACGCTTATTTCTTCATTTTAAGCTTCTCAGAACACTCTATTTCGCATAGGCATACATAGTTAACTTTAGGGTCACGCTGTGTACCCCCTAATTGACCTATAATTATTTCCTGTGGTAGGGTACACTATTACCCTGTAATATAATACGTGGTCCAATTTAAAAATTATAGGTCAATATTAAGGTCCGATACCGTGCCGTTAGTTAACATAGAAAAGTGTCTTCGTATTTCCTTGTTTTAATGCACTATTTAAAATATACATAGTGTACCCCCTAATTATCCTATAATTATTTCCTTTGGTAGGGTACACTATTACCCTGTAATATAATACCTGGTCCAATTTAAATAATATGGGTCAATATTAAGGTCTGATATTACGCCTTGCTTTAGTTAACCATTGAAAGATGTCTTTGAATTTTTAAAGCATTTTAGAACGCTTTTTTCTTAATTTTAAGCTTCTCAGAACACTTTATTTCGCATAGGCATACATAGTAAAATTTAGGGTCACGCTGTGTACCCCCTAATTGACCTATAATTATTTCCTGTAGTAGGGTACACTATAACCCTGTAATATAATACGTGGTCTAATTTAAAAATTATAGGTCAATATTAAGGTCCGATACCGTGCCGTTAGTTAACATAGAAAAGTGTCTTCGAATTTCCTTGTTTTAATGCACTATTTAAAATATACATAGTGTACCCCCTAATTGACCTATAATTATTTCCTGTGGTAGGGTACACTATTACCCTGTAATATAATACCTGGTCCAATTTAAATAATATGGGTCAATATTAAGGTCTGATATTGCGCCTTGCGTTAGTTAACCATTGAAAGATGTCTTTGAATTTTTAAAGCATTTTAGAACGCATATTTCTTCATTTTAAGCTTCTCAGAACACTCTATTTCGCATAGGCATACATAGTAAACTTTAGGGTCACGCTGTGTACCCCCTAATTGACCTACAATTATTTCCTGTGGTAGGGTACACTAATACCCTGTAATATAATACGTGGTCCAATTTAAAAATTATAGGTCGATATTAAGGTCCGATACCGTGCCGTTAGTTAACATAGAAAAGTGTCTTTGAATTTTTAAAGCATTTTAGAACGCTTATTTCCTCATTTTAAGCTTCTCAGAACAGTTTATTTCGCATAGGCATACATTGTAAACTTTAGGGTCACACTGTGTATCCCCTAATTGACCTATAATTATTTCCTGTGGTAGGGTACACTATTACCCTGTAATATAATACGTGGTCCAATTTAAAAATTATAGGTCAATATTAAGGTCCGATACCGTGCCGTTAGTTAACATAGAAAAGTGTCTTCCTATTTCCTTGTTTTAATGCACTATTTAAAATATACATAGTGTACCCCCTAATTGACCTATAATTATTTCCTGCTGTAGGGTACACTATTACCCTGTAATATAATACGTGGTCCAATTTAAAAATTATAGGTCAATATTAAGGTCCGATACCGTGCCGTTAGTTAACATAGAAAAGTGTCTTCGAATTTCCTTGTTTTAATGCACTATTTAAAATATACATAGTGTACCCCCTAATTGACCTATAATTATTTCCTGTAGTAGGGTACACTATTACCCTGTAATATAATACCTGGTCCAATTTAAATATTATGGGTCAATATTAAGGTCTGATATTGCGCCTAGCGTTAGTTAACCATTGAAAGATGTCTTTGAATTTTTAAAGCATTTTAGAACGCTTATTTCTTCATTTTAAGCTTCTCAGAACACTCTATTTCGCATAGGCATGCATAGTAAAATTTAGGGTCACGCTGTGTACCCCCTAATTGACCTATAATTATTTCCTGTGGTAGGGTACACTATTACCCTGTAATATAATACGTGGTCCAATTTAAATATTATGGGTCAATATTAAGCTCCGATACCGTGCCGTTAGTTAACATAGAAAAGAGTCTTCGAATTTCCTTGTTTTAATGTACTATTTAAAATATACATAGTGTACCCCCTAATTGACCTATAATTATTTCCTGTGGTAGGGTACACTATTACCCTGTAATATAATACCTGGTCCAATTTAAATATTATGGGTCAATATTAAGGTCTGATATTGCGCCTTGCGTTAGTTAACCATTGAAAGATGTCTTTGAATTTTTAATGCATTTTAGAACGATTATTTCTTCAATTTAAGCTTCTCAGAACACTCTATTTCGCATAGGCATGCATAGTAAAATTAGGGTCACGCTGTGTACCCCCTAATTGACCTATAATTATTTCCTGTGGTAGGGTACACTATTACCCTGTAATATAATACGTGGTCCAATTTAAAAATTATAGGTCAATATTAAGGTCCGATACCGTGACGTTAGTTAACATAGAAAAGTGTCTTCGTATTTCCTTGTTTTAATGCACTATTTAAAATATACATAGTGTACCCCCTAATTATCCTATAATTATTTCCTTTGGTAGGGTACACTATTACCCTGTAATATAATACCTGGTCCAATTTAAATAATATGGGTCAATATTAAGGTCTGATATTACGCCTTGCTTTAGTTAACCATTGAAAGATGTCTTTGAATTTTTAAAGCATATTAGAACGCTTTTTTCTTAATTTTAAGCTTCTCAGAACACTTTATTTCGCATAGGCATACATAGTAAAATTTAGGGTCACGCTGTGTACCCCCTAATTGACCTATAATTATTTCCTGTGGTAGGGTACACTATTACCCTGTAATATAATACGTGGTCCAATTTAAAAATTATAGGTCAATATTAAGGTCCGATACCGTGCCGTTAGTTAACATAGAAAAGTGTCTTCGTATTTCCTTGTTTATAATGCACTATTTAAAATATACATAGTGTACCCAATAATTATCCTATAATTATTTCCTTTGGTAGGGTACACTATTACCCTGTAATATAATACCTGGTCCAATTTAAATAATATGGGTCAATATTAAGGTCTGATATTGCGCCTTGCTTTAGTTAACCATTGAAAGATGTCTTTGAATTTTTAAAGCATTTTAGAACGCTTATTTCTTAATTTTAAGCTTCTCAGAACACTTTATTTCGCATAGGCATACATAGTAAAATTTAGGGTCACGCTGTGTACCCCCTAATTGACCTATAATTATTTCCTGTGGTAGGGTACACTATAACCCTGTAATATAATACGTGGTCCAATTTAAAAATTATAGGTCAATATTAAGGTCCGCTACCGTGCCGTTAGTTAACATAGAAAAGTGTCTTCGAATTTCCTTGTTTTAATGCACTATTTAAAATATACATAGTGTACCCCCTAATTGACCTATAATTATTTCCTGTGGTAGGGTACACTATTACCCTGTAATATAATACCTGGTCCAATTTAAATAATATGGGTCAATATTAAGGTCTGATATTGCGCCTTGCGTTAGTTAACCATTGAAAGATGTCTTTGAATATTTAAAGCATTTTAGAACGCTTATTTCTTCAATTTAAGCTTCTCAGAACACTCTATTTCGCATAGGCATGCATAGTAAAATTTAGGGTCACGCTGTGTACCCCCTAATTGACCTATAATTATTTCCTGTGGTAGGGTACACTATTACCCTGTAATATAATACGTGGTCCAATTTAAAAATTATAGGTCAATATTAAGGTCCGATACCGTGCCGTTAGTTAACATAGAAAAGTGTCTTCGTATTTCCTTGTTTTAATGCAGTATTTAAAATATACATAGTGTACCCCCTAATTGACCTACAATTATTTCCTGTGGTAGGGTACACTATTACCCTGTAATATAATACGTGGTCCAATTTAAAAATTATAGGTCGATATTAAGGTCCGATACCGTGCCGTTAGTTAACATAGAAAAGTGTCTTTGAATTTTTAAAGCATTTTAGAACGCTTATTTCCTCATTTTAAGCTTCTCAGAACAGTTTATTTCGCAAAGGCATACATAGTAAACTTTAGGGTCACACTGTGTATCCCCTAATTGACCTATAATTATTTCTTGTGGTAGGGTACACTATTACCCTGTAATATAATACGTGGTCCAATTTAAAAATTATAGGTCAATATTAAGGTCCGATACCGTGCCGTTAGTTAACATAGAAAAGTGTCTTCGTATTTCCTTGTTTTAATGCACTATTTAAAATATACATAGTGTACCCCCTAATTGACCTATAATTATTTCCTGTGGTAGGGTACACTATTACCCTGTAATATAATACCTGGTCCAATTTAAATATTATGGGTCAATATTAAGGTCTGATATTGCGCCTAGCGTTAGTTAACCATTGAAAGATGTCTTTGAATTTTTAAAGCATTTTAGAACGCTTATTTCTTCATTTTAAGCTTCTCAGAACACTCTATTTCGCATAAGCATACATAGTAAAATTTAGGGTCACGCTGTGTACCCCCTAAATGACCTATAAATATTTCCTGTGGTAGGGTACACTATTACCCTGTAATATAATACGTGGTCCAATTTAAAAATTATAGGTCAATATTAAGGTCCGATACCGTGCCGTTAGTTAGCATAGAAAAATGTCTTTGAATATTAAAAGCATTTTAGAACGCTTATTTCCTCATTTTAAGCTTCTCAGAACACTTTATTTCGCATAGGCATACATAGTAAACTTTAGGGTCACACTGTGTACCCCCTAATTGACCTATAATTATTTCCTGTTTTAGGGTACACTATTACCCTGTAATATAATACCTTATCCAATTTAAATATTATGGGTCAATATTAAGGTCTGATATTGCGCCTTGCGTTAGTTAACCATTGGAAGATGTCTTTGAATTTTTAAAGCATTTTAAAACGCTTATTTCTTCTTTTTAAGCATCTCAGAACACTCTATTTCGCATAGGCATACATAGTAAAATTTAGGGTCACGCTGTGTACCCCTTAAATGACCTATAATTATTTCCTGTGGTAGGGTACACTATTACCCTGTAATATAATACGTGGTCCAATTTAAAAATTATAGGTCAATATTAAGGTCCGATACCGTGCCGTTAGTTAACATAGAAAAATGTCTTTGAATTTTTAAAGCATTTTAGAACGCTTATTTCCTCATTTTAAGCTTCTCAGAACACTTTATTTCGCATAGGCATACATAGTAAACTTTAGGGTCACGCTGTGTACCCCCTAATTGACCTATAATTATTTCCTTTGGTAGGGTACACTATTACCCTGTAATATAATACCTGGTCCAATTTAAAAATTATAGGTCAATATTAAGCTCCGATACCGTGCCGTTAGTTAACATAGAAAAGAGTCTTCGAATTTCCTTGTTTTAATGCACTATTTAAAATATACATAGTGTACCCCCTAATTGACCTATAATTATTTCCTGTTGTAGGGTACACTATTACCCTATAATATAATACCTGGTCCAATTTAAATATTATGGTTCCATATTAAGGTCTGATATCGCGCCTTGCGTTAGTTAACCATTGAAAGATGTCTTTGAATTTTTAAAGCATTTTAGAACGCTTATTTCTTCATTTTAAGCTTCTCAGAACACTCTATTTCGCATAGGCATACATAGTTAACTTTAGGGTCACGCTGTGTACCCCCTAATTGACCTATAATTATTTCCTGTGGTAGGGTACACTATTACCCTGTAATATAATACGTGGTCCAATTTAAAAATTATAGGTCAATATTAAGGTCCGATACCGTGCCGTTAGTTAACATAGAAAAGTGTCTTCGTATTTCCTTGTTTTAATGCACTATTTAAAATATACATAGTGTACCCCCTAATTATCCTATAATTATTTCCTTTGGTAGGGTACACTATTACCCTGTAATATAATACCTGGTCCAATTTAAATAATATGGGTCAATATTAAGGTCTGATATTACGCCTTGCTTTAGTTAACCATTGAAAGATGTCTTTGAATTTTTAAAGCATTTTAGAACGCTTTTTTCTTAATTTTAAGCTTCTCAGAACACTTTATTTCGCATAGGCATACATAGTAAAATTTAGGGTCACGCTGTGTACCCCCTAATTGACCTATAATTATTTCCTGTGGTAGGGTACACTATTACCCTGTAATATAATACGTGGTCCAATTTAAATATTATGGGTCAATATTAAGCTCCGATACCGTGCCGTTAGTTAACATAGAAAAGAGTCTTCGAATTTCCTTGTTTTAATGTACTATTTAAAATATACATAGTGTACCCCCTAATTGACCTATAATTATTTCCTGTGGTAGGGTACACTATTACCCTGTAATATAATACCTGGTCCAATTTAAATATTATGGGTCAATATTAAGGTCTGATATTGCGCCTTGCGTTAGTTAACCATTGAAAGATGTCTTTGAATTTTTAATGCATTTTAGAACGATTATTTCTTCAATTTAAGCTTCTCAGAACACTCTATTTCGCATAGGCATGCATAGTAAAATTAGGGTCACGCTGTGTACCCCCTAATTGACCTATAATTATTTCCTGTGGTAGGGTACACTATTACCCTGTAATATAATACGTGGTCCAATTTAAAAATTATAGGTCAATATTAAGGTCCGATACCGTGACGTTAGTTAACATAGAAAAGTGTCTTCGTATTTCCTTGTTTTAATGCACTATTTAAAATATACATAGTGTACCCCCTAATTATCCTATAATTATTTCCTTTGGTAGGGTACACTATTACCCTGTAATATAATACCTGGTCCAATTTAAATAATATGGGTCAATATTAAGGTCTGATATTACGCCTTGCTTTAGTTAACCATTGAAAGATGTCTTTGAATTTTTAAAGCATATTAGAACGCTTTTTTCTTAATTTTAAGCTTCTCAGAACACTTTATTTCGCATAGGCATACATAGTAAAATTTAGGGTCACGCTGTGTACCCCCTAATTGACCTATAATTATTTCCTGTTATAGGGTACACTATTACCCTGTAATATAATACGTGGTCCAATTTAAAAATTATAGGTCAATATTAAGGTCCGATACCGTGCCGTTAGTTAACATAGAAAAGTGTCTTCGTATTTCCTTGTTTATAATGCACTATTTAAAATATACATAGTGTACCCAATAATTATCCTATAATTATTTCCTTTGGTAGGGTACACTATTACCCTGTAATATAATACCTGGTCCAATTTAAATAATATGGGTCAATATTAAGGTCTGATATTGCGCCTTGCTTTAGTTAACCATTGAAAGATGTCTTTGAATTTTTAAAGCATTTTAGAACGCTTATTTCTTAATTTTAAGCTTCTCAGAACACTTTATTTCGCATAGGCATACATAGTAAAATTTAGGGTCACGCTGTGTACCCCCTAATTGACCTATAATTATTTCCTGTGGTAGGGTACACTATAACCCTGTAATATAATACGTGGTCCAATTTAAAAATTATAGGTCAATATTAAGGTCCGCTACCGTGCCGTTAGTTAACATAGAAAAGTGTCTTCGAATTTCCTTGTTTTAATGCACTATTTAAAATATACATAGTGTACCCCCTAATTGACCTATAATTATTTCCTGTGGTAGGGTACACTATTACCCTGTAATATAATACCTGGTCCAATTTAAATAATATGGGTCAATATTAAGGTCTGATATTGCGCCTTGCGTTAGTTAACCATTGAAAGATGTCTTTGAATATTTAAAGCATTTTAGAACGCTTATTTCTTCAATTTAAGCTTCTCAGAACACTCTATTTCGCATAGGCATGCATAGTAAAATTTAGGGTCACGCTGTGTACCCCCTAATTGACCTATAATTATTTCCTGTGGTAGGGTACACT
This sequence comes from Parasteatoda tepidariorum, assembly GCF_982258835.1. Lineage (NCBI taxonomy): Eukaryota > Metazoa > Arthropoda > Arachnida > Araneae > Theridiidae > Parasteatoda > Parasteatoda tepidariorum. Next base: position 493,316 of record NW_028257370.1, read on the forward strand.
ATTACCCTGTAATATAATACGTGGTCCAATTTAAAAATTATAGGTCAATATTAAGGTCCGATACCGTGCCGTTAGTTAACATAGAAAAGTGTCTTCGTATTTCCTTGTTTTAATGCAGTATTTAAAATATACATAGTGTACCCCCTAATTGACCTACAATTATTTCCTGTGGTAGGGTACACTATTACCCTGTAATATAATACGTGGTCCAATTTAAAAATTATAGGTCGATATTAAGGTCCGATACCGTGCCGTTAGTTAACATAGAAAAGTGTCTTTGAATTTTTAAAGCATTTTAGAACGCTTATTTCCTCATTTTAAGCTTCTCAGAACAGTTTATTTCGCAAAGGCATACATAGTAAACTTTAGGGTCACACTGTGTATCCCCTAATTGACCTATAATTATTTCTTGTGGTAGGGTACACTATTACCCTGTAATATAATACGTGGTCCAATTTAAAAATTATAGGTCAATATTAAGGTCCGATACCGTGCCGTTAGTTAACATAGAAAAGTGTCTTCGTATTTCCTTGTTTTAATGCACTATTTAAAATATACATAGTGTACCCCCTAATTGATCTATAATTATTTCCTGTGGTAGGGTACACTATTACCCTGTAATATAATACCTGGTCCAATTTAAATATTATGGGTCAATATTAAGGTCTGATATTGCGCCTAGCGTTAGTTAACCATTGAAAGATGTCTTTGAATTTTTAAAGCATTTTAGAACGCTTATTTCTTCATTTTAAGCTTCTCAGAACACTCTATTTCGCATAAGCATACATAGTAAAATTTAGGGTCACGCTGTGTACCCCCTAAATGACCTATAAATATTTCCTGTGGTAGGGTACACTATTACCCTGTAATATAATACGTGGTCCAATTTAAAAATTATAGGTCAATATTAAGGTCCGATACCGTGCCGTTAGTTAGCATAGAAAAATGTCTTTGAATATTAAAAGCATTTTAGAACGCTTATTTCCTCATTTTAAGCTTCTCAGAACACTTTATTTCGCATAGGCATACATAGTAAACTTTAGGGTCACACTGTGTACCCCCTAATTGACCTATAATTATTTCCTGTTTTAGGGTACACTATTACCCTGTAATATAATACCTTATCCAATTTAAATATTATGGGTCAATATTAAGGTCTGATATTGCGCCTTGCGTTAGTTAACCATTGGAAGATGTCTTTGAATTTTTAAAGCATTTTAAAACGCTTATTTCTTCTTTTTAAGCATCTCAGAACACTCTATTTCGCATAGGCATACATAGTAAAATTTAGGGTCACGCTGTGTACCCCTTAAATGACCTATAATTATTTCCTGTGGTAGGGTACACTATTACCCTGTAATATAATACGTGGTCCAATTTAAAAATTATAGGTCAATATTAAGGTCCGATACCGTGCCGTTAGTTAACATAGAAAAATGTCTTTGAATTTTTAAAGCATTTTAGAACGCTTATTTCCTCATTTTAAGCTTCTCAGAACACTTTATTTCGCATAGGCATACATAGTAAACTTTAGGGTCACGCTGTGTACCCCCTAATTGACCTATAATTATTTCCTTTGGTAGGGTACACTATTACCCTGTAATATAATACCTGGTCCAATTTAAAAATTATAGGTCAATATTAAGCTCCGATACCGTGCCGTTAGTTAACATAGAAAAGAGTCTTCGAATTTCCTTGTTTTAATGCACTATTTAAAATATACATAGTGTACCCCCTAATTGACCTATAATTATTTCCTGTTGTAGGGTACACTATTACCCTATAATATAATACCTGGTCCAATTTAAATATTATGGTTCCATATTAAGGTCTGATATCGCGCCTTGCGTTAGTTAACCATTGAAAGATGTCTTTGAATTTTTAAAGCATTTTAGAACGCTTATTTCTTCATTTTAAGCTTCTCAGAACACTCTATTTCGCATAGGCATACATAGTTAACTTTAGGGTCACGCTGTGTACCCCCTAATTGACCTATAATTATTTCCTGTGGTAGGGTACACTATTACCCTGTAATATAATACGTGGTCCAATTTAAAAATTATAGGTCAATATTAAGGTCCGATACCGTGCCGTTAGTTAACATAGAAAAGTGTCTTCGTATTTCCTTGTTTTAATGCACTATTTAAAATATACATAGTGTACCCCCTAATTATCCTATAATTATTTCCTTTGGTAGGGTACACTATTACCCTGTAATATAATACCTGGTCCAATTTAAATAATATGGGTCAATATTAAGGTCTGATATTACGCCTTGCTTTAGTTAACCATTGAAAGATGTCTTTGAATTTTTAAAGCATTTTAGAACGCTTTTTTCTTAATTTTAAGCTTCTCAGAACACTTTATTTCGCATAGGCATACATAGTAAAATTTAGGGTCACGCTGTGTACCCCCTAATTGACCTATAATTATTTCCTGTAGTAGGGTACACTATAACCCTGTAATATAATACGTGGTCTAATTTAAAAATTATAGGTCAATATTAAGGTCCGATACCGTGCCGTTAGTTAACATAGAAAAGTGTCTTCGAATTTCCTTGTTTTAATGCACTATTTAAAATATACATAGTGTACCCCCTAATTGACCTATAATTATTTCCTGTGGTAGGGTACACTATTACCCTGTAATATAATACCTGGTCCAATTTAAATAATATGGGTCAATATTAAGGTCTGATATTGCGCCTTGCGTTAGTTAACCATTGAAAGATGTCTTTGAATTTTTAAAGCATTTTAGAACGCATATTTCTTCATTTTAAGCTTCTCAGAACACTCTATTTCGCATAGGCATACATAGTAAACTTTAGGGTCACGCTGTGTACCCCCTAATTGACCTACAATTATTTCCTGTGGTAGGGTACACTAATACCCTGTAATATAATACGTGGTCCAATTTAAAAATTATAGGTCGATATTAAGGTCCGATACCGTGCCGTTAGTTAACATAGAAAAGTGTCTTTGAATTTTTAAAGCATTTTAGAACGCTTATTTCCTCATTTTAAGCTTCTCAGAACAGTTTATTTCGCATAGGCATACATAGTAAACTTTAGGGTCACACTGTGTATCCCCTAATTGACCTATAATTATTTCCTGTGGTAGGGTACACTATTACCCTGTAATATAATACGTGGTCCAATTTAAAAATTATAGGTCAATATTAAGGTCCGATACCGTGCCGTTAGTTAACATAGAAAAGTGTCTTCGTATTTCCTTGTTTTAATGCACTATTTAAAATATACATAGTGTACCCCCCTAATTGACCTATAATTATTTCCTGCGGTAGGGTACACTATTACCCTGTAATATAATACGTGGTCCAATTTAAAAATTATAGGTCAATATTAAGGTCCGATACCGTGCCGTTAGTTAACATAGAAAAGTGTCTTCGAATTTCCTTGTTTTAATGCACTATTTAAAATATACATAGTGTACCCCCTAATTGACCTATAATTATTTCCTGTAGTAGGGTACACTATTACCCTGTAATATAATACCTGGTCCAATTTAAATATTATGGGTCAATATTAAGGTCTGATATTGCGCCTAGCGTTAGTTAACCATTGAAAGATGTCTTTGAATTTTTAAAGCATTTTAGAACGCTTATTTCTTCATTTTAAGCTTCTCAGAACACTCTATTTCGCATAGGCATGCATAGTAAAATTTAGGGTCACGCTGTGTACCCCCTAATTGACCTATAATTATTTCCTGTGGTAGGGTACACTATTACCCTGTAATATAATACGTGGTCCAATTTAAATATTATGGGTCAATATTAAGCTCCGATACCGTGCCGTTAGTTAACATAGAAAAGAGTCTTCGAATTTCCTTGTTTTAATGTACTATTTAAAATATACATAGTGTACCCCCTAATTGACCTATAATTATTTCCTGTGGTAGGGTACACTATTACCCTGTAATATAATACCTGGTCCAATTTAAATATTATGGGTCAATATTAAGGTCTGATATTGCGCCTTGCGTTAGTTAACCATTGAAAGATGTCTTTGAATTTTAATGCATTTTAGAACGATTATTTCTTCAATTTAAGCTTCTCAGAACACTCTATTTCGCATAGGCATGCATAGTAAAATTTAGGGTCACGCTGTGTACCCCCTAATTGACCTATAATTATTTCCTGTGGTAGGGTACACTACTACCCTGTAATATAATACGTGGTCCAATTTAAAAATTATAGGTCAATATTAAGGTCCGATACCGTGCCGTTAGTTAACATAGAAAAGTGTCTTCGTATTTCCTTGTTTTAATGCACTATTTAAAATATACATAGTGTACCCCCTAATTATCCTATAATTATTTCCTTTGGTAGGGTACACTATTACCCTGTAATATAATACCTGGTCCAATTTAAATAATATGGGTCAATATTAAGGTCTGATATTGCGCCTTGCTTTAGTTAACCATTGAAAGATGTCTTTGAATTTTTAAAGCATTTTAGAACGCTTATTTCTTAATTTTAAGCTTCTCAGAACACTTTATTTCGCATAGGCATACATAGTAAAATTTAGGGTCACGCTGTGTACCCCCCAATTGACCTATAATTATTTCCTGTGGTAGGGTACACTATTACCCTGTAATATAATACGTGGTCCAATTTAAAAATTATAGATCAATATTAAGATCCGATACCGTGACGTTAGTTAACATAGAAAAGTGTCTTCGTATTTCCTTGCTTTAATGCACTATTTAAAATATACATAGTGTACCCCCTAATTGACCTATAATTATTTCCTGTGGTAGGGTACACTATTACCCTGTAATATAATACCTGGTCCAATTTAAATAATATGGGTCAATATTAAGGTCTGATATTGCGCCTTGCGTTAGTTAACCATTGAAAGATGTCTTTGAATTTTTAAAGCATTTTAGAACGCATATTTCTTCATTTTAAGCTTCTCAGAACACTCTATTTCGCATAGGCATACATAGTAAACTTTAGGGTCACGCTGTGTACCCCCTAATTGACCTACAATTATTTCCTGTGGTAGGGTACACTATTACCCTGTAATATAATACGTGGTCCAATTTAAAAATTATAGGTCGATATTAAGGTCCGATACCGTGCCGTTAGTTAACATAGAAAAGTGTCTTTGAATTTTTAAAGCATTTTAGAACGCTTATTTCCTCATTTTAAGCTTCTCAGAACAGTTTATTTCGCATAGGCATACATAGTAAACTTTAGGGTCACACTGTGTATCCCCTAATTGACCTATAATTATTTCCTGTGGTAGGGTACACTATTACCCTGTAATATAATACGTGGTCCAATTTAAAAATTATAGGTCAATATTAAGGTCCGATACCGTGCCGTTAGTTAACATAGAAAAGTGTCTTCGTATTTCCTTGTTTTAATGCACTATTTAAAATATACATAGTGTACCCCCTAATTGACCTATAATTATTTCCTGTGGTAGGGTACACTATTACCCTGTAATATAATACCTGGTCCAATTTAAATATTATGGGTCAATATTAAGGTCTGATATTGCGCCTAGCGTTAGTTAACCATTGAAAGATGTCTTTGAATTTTTAATGCATTTTAGAACGCTTATTTCTTCAATTTAAGCTTCTCAGAACACTCTATTTCGCATAGGCATACATAGTTAACTTTAGGGTCACGCTGTGTACCCCCTAATTGACCTATAATTATTTCCTGTGGTAGGGTACACTATTACCCTGTAATATAATACGTGGTCCAATTTAAAAATTATAGGTCAATATTAAGGTCCGATACCGTGCCGTTAGTTAACATAGAAAAGTGTCTTCGTATTTCCTTGTTTATAATGCACTATTTAAAATATACATAGTGTACCCCCTAATTATCCTATAATTATTTCCTTTGGTAGGGTACACTATTACCCTGTAATATAATACCTGGTCCAATTTAAATAATATGGGTCAATATTAAGGTCTGATATTGCGCCTTGCTTTAGTTAACCATTGAAAGATGTCTTTGAATTTTTAAAGCATTTTAGAACGCTTATTTCTTAATTTTAAGCTTCTCAGAACACTTTATTTCGCATAGGCATACATAGTAAAATTTAGGGTCACGCTGTGTACCCCCTAATTGACCTATAATTATTTCCTGTGGTAGGGTACACTATAACCCTGTAATATAATACGTGGTCCAATTTAAAAATTATAGGTCAATATTAAGGTCCGATACCGTGCCGTTAGTTAACATAGAAAAGTGTCTTCGTATTTCCTTGTTTTAATGCAGTATTTAAAATATACATAGTGTACCCCCTAATTGACCTACAATTATTTCCTGTGGTAGGGTACACTATTACCCTGTAATATAATACCTGGTCCAATTTAAATATTATGGGTCAATATTAAGGTCTGATATTGCGCCTAGCGTTAGTTAACCATTGAAAGATGTCTTTGAATTTTTAAAGCATTTTAGAACGCTTATTTCTTCATTTTAAGCTTCTCAGAACACTCTATTTCGCATAGGCATGCATAGTAAACTTTAGGGTCACGCTGTGTACCCCCTAATTGACCTATAATTATTTCCTGTTGTAGGGTACACTATTACCCTATAATATAATACCTGGTCCAATTTAAATATTATGGTTCCATATTAAGGTCTGATATCGCGCCTTGCGTTAGTTAACCATTGAAAGATGTCTTTGAATTTTTAAAGCATTTTAGAACGCTTATTTCTTCATTTTAAGCTTCTCAGAACACTCTATTTCGCATAGGCATACATAGTTAACTTTAGGGTCACGCTGTGTACCCTCTAATTGACCTATAATTATTTCCTGTGGTAGGGTACACTATTACCCTGTAATATAATACGTGGTCCAATTTAAAAATTATAGGTCAATATTAAGGTCCGATACCGTGCCGTTAGTTAACATAGAAAAGTGTCTTCGTATTTCCTTGTTTTAATGCACTATTTAAAATATACATAGTGTACCCCCTAATTATCCTATAATTATTTCCTTTGGTAGGGTACACTATTACCCTGTAATATAATACCTGGTCCAATTTAAATAATATGGGTCAATATTAAGGTCTGATATTACGCCTTGCTTTAGTTAACCATTGAAAGATGTCTTTGAATTTTTAAAGCATTTTAGAACGCTTTTTTCTTAATTTTAAGCTTCTCAGAACACTTTATTTCGCATAGGCATACATAGTAAAATTTAGGGTCACGCTGTGTACCCCCTAATTGACCTATAATTATTTCCTGTAGTAGGGTACACTATAACCCTGTAATATAATACGTGGTCTAATTTAAAAATTATAGGTCAATATTAAGGTCCGATACCGTGCCGTTAGTTAACATAGAAAAGTGTCTTCGAATTTCCTTGTTTTAATGCACTATTTAAAATATACATAGTGTACCCCCTAATTGACCTATAATTATTTCCTGTGGTAGGGTACACTATTACCCTGTAATATAATACCTGGTCCAATTTAAATAATATGGGTCAATATTAAGGTCTGATATTGCGCCTTGCGTTAGTTAACCATTGAAAGATGTCTTTGAATTTTTAAAGCATTTTAGAACGCATATTTCTTCATTTTAAGCTTCTCAGAACACTCTATTTCGCATAGGCATACATAGTAAACTTTAGGGTCACGCTGTGTACCCCCTAATTGACCTACAATTATTTCCTGTGGTAGGGTACACTAATACCCTGTAATATAATACGTGGTCCAATTTAAAAATTATAGGTCGATATTAAGGTCCGATACCGTGCCGTTAGTTAACATAGAAAAGTGTCTTTGAATTTTTAAAGCATTTTAGAACGCTTATTTCCTCATTTTAAGCTTCTCAGAACAGTTTATTTCGCATAGGCATACATAGTAAACTTTAGGGTCACACTGTGTATCCCCTAATTGACCTATAATTATTTCCTGTGGTAGGGTACACTATTACCCTGTAATATAATACGTGGTCCAATTTAAAAATTATAGGTCAATATTAAGGTCCGATACCGTGCCGTTAGTTAACATAGAAAAGTGTCTTCGTATTTCCTTGTTTTAATGCACTATTTAAAATATACATAGTGTACCCCCTAATTGACCTATAATTATTTCCTGCGGTAGGGTACACTATTACCCTGTAATATAATACGTGGTCCAATTTAAAAATTATAGGTCAATATTAAGGTCCGATACCGTGCCGTTAGTTAACATAGAAAAGTGTCTTCGAATTTCCTTGTTTTAATGCACTATTTAAAATATACATAGTGTACCCCCTAATTGACCTATAATTATTTCCTGTAGTAGGGTACACTATTACCCTGTAATATAATACCTGGTCCAATTTAAATATTATGGGTCAATATTAAGGTCTGATATTGCGCCTAGCGTTAGTTAACCATTGAAAGATGTCTTTGAATTTTTAAAGCATTTTAGAACACTTATTTCTTCATTTTAAGCTTCTCAGAACACTCTATTTCGCATAGGCATGCATAGTAAAATTTAGGGTCACGCTGTGTACCCCCTAATTGACCTATAATTATTTCCTGTGGTAGGGTACACTATTACCCTGTAATATAATACGTGGTCCAATTTAAATATTATGGGTCAATATTAAGCTCCGATACCGTGCCGTTAGTTAACATAGAAAAGAGTCTTCGAATTTCCTTGTTTTAATGTACTATTTAAAATATACATAGTGTACCCCCTAATTGACCTATAATTATTTCCTGTGGTAGGGTACACTATTACCCTGTAATATAATACCTGGTCCAATTTAAATATTATGGGTCAATATTAAGGTCTGATATTGCGCCTTGCGTTAGTTAACCATTGAAAGATGTCTTTGAATTTTTAATGCATTTTAGAACGATTATTTCTTCAATTTAAGCTTCTCAGAACACTCTATTTCGCATAGGCATGCATAGTAAAATTTAGGGTCACGCTGTGTACCCCCTAATTGACCTATAATTATTTCCTGTGGTAGGGTACACTATTACCCTGTAATATAATACGTGGTCCAATTTAAAAATTATAGGTCAATATTAAGGTCCGATACCGTGACGTTAGTTAACATAGAAAAGTGTCTTCGTATTTCCTTGTTTTAATGCACTATTTAAAATATACATAGTGTACCCCCTAATTATCCTATAATTATTTCCTTTGGTAGGGTACACTATTACCCTGTAATATAATACCTGGTCCAATTTAAATAATATGGGTCAATATTAAGGTCTGATATTACGCCTTGCTTTAGTTAACCATTGAAAGATGTCTTTGAATTTTTAAAGCATTTTAGAACGCTTTTTTCTTAATTTTAAGCTTCTCAGAACACTTTATTTCGCATAGGCATACATAGTAAAATTTAGGGTCACGCTGTGTACCCCCTAATTGACCTATAATTATTTCCTGTGGTAGGGTACACTATTACCCTGTAATATAATACGTGGTCCAATTTAAAAATTATAGGTCAATATTAAGGTCCGATACCGTGCCGTTAGTTAACATAGAAAAGTGTCTTCGTATTTCCTTGTTTATAATGCACTATTTAAAATATACATAGTGTACCCAATAATTATCCTATAATTATTTCCTTTGGTAGGGTACACTATTACCCTGTAATATAATACCTGGTCCAATTTAAATAATATGGGTCAATATTAAGGTCTGATATTGCGCCTTGCTTTAGTTAACCATTGAAAGATGTCTTTGAATTTTTAAAGCATTTTAGAACGCTTATTTCTTAATTTTAAGCTTCTCAGAACACTTTATTTCGCATAGGCATACATAGTAAAATTTAGGGTCACGCTGTGTACCCCCTAATTGACCTATAATTGTTTCCTGTGGTAGGGTACACTATAACCCTGTAATATAATACGTGGTCCAATTTAAAAATTATAGGTCAATATTAAGGTCCGCTACCGTGCCGTTAGTTAACATAGAAAAGTGTCTTCGAATTTCCTTGTTTTAATGCACTATTTAAAATATACATAGTGTACCCCCTAATTGACCTATAATTATTTCCTGTGGTAGGGTACACTATTACCCTGTAATATAATACCTGGTCCAATTTAAATAATATGGGTCAATATTAAGGTCTGATATTGCGCCTGGCGTTAGTTAACCATTGAAAGATGTCTTTGAATATTTAAAGCATTTTAGAACGCTTATTTCTTCAATTTAAGCTTCTCAGAACACTCTATTTCGCATAGGCATGCATAGTAAAATTTAGGGTCACGCTGTGTACCCCCTAATTGACCTATAATTATTTCCTGTGGTAGGGTACACTATTACCCTGTAATATAATACGTGGTCCAATTTAAAAATTATAGGTCAATATTAAGGTCCGATACCGTGCCGTTAGTTAACATAGAAAAGTGTCTTCGTATTTCCTTGTTTTAATGCAGTATTTAAAATATACATAGTGTACCCCCTAATTGACCTACAATTATTTCCTGTGGTAGGGTACACTATTACCCTGTAATATAATACGTGGTCCAATTTAAAAATTATAGGTCGATATTAAGGTCCGATACCGTGCCGTTAGTTAACATAGAAAAGTGTCTTTGAATTTTCAAAGCATTTTAGAACGCTTATTTCCTCATTTTAAGCTTCTCAGAACAGTTTATTTCGCATAGGCATACATAGTAAACTTTAGGGTCACACTGTGTATCCCCTAATTGACCTATAATTATTTCTTGTGGTAGGGTACACTATTACCCTGTAATATAATACGTGGTCCAATTTAAAAATTATAGGTCAATATTAAGGTCCGATACCGTGCCGTTAGTTAACATAGAAAAGTGTCTTCGTATTTCCTTGTTTTAATGCACTATTTAAAATATACATAGTGTACCCCCTAATTGACCTATAATTATTTCCTGTGGTAGGGTACACTATTACCCTGTAATATAATACCTGGTCCAATTTAAATATTATGGGTCAATATTAAGGTCTGATATTGCGCCCAGCGTTAGTTAACCATTGAAAGATGTCTTTGAATTTTTAAAGCATTTTAGAACGCTTATTTCTTCATTTTAAGCTTCTCAGAACACTCTATTTCGCATAAGCATACATAGTAAAATTTAGGGTCACGCTGTGTACCCCCTAAATGACCTATAAATATTTCCTGTGGTAGGGTACACTATTACCCTGTAATATAATACGTGGTCCAATTTAAAAATTATAGGTCAATATTAAGGTCCGATACCGTGCCGTTAGTTAGCATAGAAAAATGTCTTTGAATATTAAAAGCATTTTAGAACGCTTATTTCCTCATTTTAAGCTTCTCAGAACACTTTATTTCGCATAGGCATACATAGTAAACTTTAGGGTCACACTGTGTACCCCCTAATTGACCTATAATTATTTCCTGTTTTAGGGTACACTATTACCCTGTAATATAATACCTTATCCAATTTAAATATTATGGGTCAATATTAAGGTCTGATATTGCGCCTTGCGTTAGTTAACCATTGGAAGATGTCTTTGAATTTTTAAAGCATTTTAAAACGCTTATTTCTTCTTTTTAAGCATCTCAGAACACTCTATTTCGCATAGGCATACATAGTAAAATTTAGGGTCACGCTGTGTACCCCTTAAATGACCTATAATTATTTCCTGTGGTAGGGTACACTATTACCCTGTAATATAATACGTGGTCCAATTTAAAAATTATAGGTCAATATTAAGGTCCGATACCGTGCCGTTAGTTAACATAGAAAAATGTCTTTGAATTTTTAAAGCATTTTAGAACGCTTATTTCCTCATTTTAAGCTTCTCAGAACACTTTATTTCGCATAGGCATACATAGTAAACTTTAGGGTCACGCTGTGTACCCCCTAATTGACCTATAATTATTTCCTTTGGTAGGGTACACTATTACCCTGTAATATAATACCTGGTCCAATTTAAAAATTATAGGTCAATATTAAGCTCCGATACCGTGCCGTTAGTTAACATAGAAAAGAGTCTTCGAATTTCCTTGTTTTAATGCACTATTTAAAATATACATAGTGTACCCCCTAATTGACCTATAATTATTTCCTGTTGTAGGGTACACTATTACCCTATAATATAATACCTGGTCCAATTTAAATATTATGGTTCCATATTAAGGTCTGATATCGCGCCTTGCGTTAGTTAACCATTGAAAGATGTCTTTGAATTTTTAAAGCATTTTAGAACGCTTATTTCTTCATTTTAAGCTTCTCAGAACACTCTATTTCGCATAGGCATACATAGTTAACTTTAGGGTCACGCTGTGTACCCCCTAATTGACCTATAATTATTTCCTGTGGTAGGGTACACTATTACCCTGTAATATAATACGTGGTCCAATTTAAAAATTATAGGTCAATATTAAGGTCCGATACCGTGCCGTTAGTTAACATAGAAAAGTGTCTTCGTATTTCCTTGTTTTAATGCACTATTTAAAATATACATAGTGTACCCCCTAATTATCCTATAATTATTTCCTTTGGTAGGGTACACTATTACCCTGTAATATAATACCTGGTCCAATTTAAATAATATGGGTCAATATTAAGGTCTGATATTACGCCTTGCTTTAGTTAACCATTGAAAGATGTCTTTGAATTTTTAAAGCATTTTAGAACGCTTTTTTCTTAATTTTAAGCTTCTCAGAACACTTTATTTCGCATAGGCATACATAGTAAAATTTAGGGTCACGCTGTGTACCCCCTAATTGACCTATAATTATTTCCTGTAGTAGGGTACACTATAACCCTGTAATATAATACGTGGTCTAATTTAAAAATTATAGGTCAATATTAAGGTCCGATACCGTGCCGTTAGTTAACATAGAAAAGTGTCTTCGAATTTCCTTGTTTTAATGCACTATTTAAAATATACATAGTGTACCCCCTAATTGACCTATAATTATTTCCTGTGGTAGGGTACACTATTACCCTGTAATATAATACCTGGTCCAATTTAAATAATATGGGTCAATATTAAGGTCTGATATTGCGCCTTGCGTTAGTTAACCATTGAAAGATGTCTTTGAATTTTTAAAGCATTTTAGAACGCATATTTCTTCATTTTAAGCTTCTCAGAACACTCTATTTCGCATAGGCATACATAGTAAACTTTAGGGTCACGCTGTGTACCCCCTAATTGACCTACAATTATTTCCTGTGGTAGGGTACACTAATACCCTGTAATATAATACGTGGTCCAATTTAAAAATTATAGGTCGATATTAAGGTCCGATACCGTGCCGTTAGTTAACATAGAAAAGTGTCTTTGAATTTTTAAAGCATTTTAGAACGCTTATTTCCTCATTTTAAGCTTCTCAGAACAGTTTATTTCGCATAGGCATACATAGTAAACTTTAGGGTCACACTGTGTATCCCCTAATTGACCTATAATTATTTCCTGTGGTAGGGTACACTATTACCCTGTAATATAATACGTGGTCCAATTTAAAAATTATAGGTCAATATTAAGGTCCGATACCGTGCCGTTAGTTAACATAGAAAAGTGTCTTCGTATTTCCTTGTTTTAATGCACTATTTAAAATATACATAGTGTACCCCCTAATTGACCTATAATTATTTCCTGCGGTAGGGTACACTATTACCCTGTAATATAATACGTGGTCCAATTTAAAAATTATAGGTCAATATTAAGGTCCGATACCGTGCCGTTAGTTAACATAGAAAAGTGTCTTCGAATTTCCTTGTTTTAATGCACTATTTAAAATATACATAGTGTACCCCCTAATTGACCTATAATTATTTCCTGTAGTAGGGTACACTATTACCCTGTAATATAATACCTGGTCCAATTTAAATATTATGGGTCAATATTAAGGTCTGATATTGCGCCTAGCGTTAGTTAACCATTGAAAGATGTCTTTGAATTTTTAAAGCATTTTAGAACGCTTATTTCTTCATTTTAAGCTTCTCAGAACACTCTATTTCGCATAGGCATGCATCGTAAAATTTAGGGTCACGCTGTGTACCCCCTAATTGACCTATAATTATTTCCTGTGGTAGGGTACACTATTACCCTGTAATATAATACGTGGTCCAATTTAAATATTATGGGTCAATATTAAGCTCCGATACCGTGCCGTTAGTTAACATAGAAAAGAGTCTTCGAATTTCCTTGTTTTAATGTACTATTTAAAATATACATAGTGTACCCCCTAATTGACCTATAATTATTTCCTGTGGTAGGGTACACTATTACCCTGTAATATAATACCTGGTCCAATTTAAATATTATGGGTCAATATTAAGGTCTGATATTGCGCCTTGCGTTAGTTAACCATTGAAAGATGTCTTTGAATTTTTAATGCATTTTAGAACGATTATTTCTTCAATTTAAGCTTCTCAGAACACTCTATTTCGCATAGGCATGCATAGTAAAATTTAGGGTCACGCTGTGTACCCCCTAATTGACCTATAATTATTTCCTGTGGTAGGGTACACTATTACCCTGTAATATAATACGTGGTCCAATTTAAAAATTATAGGTCAATATTAAGGTCCGATACCGTGACGTTAGTTAACATAGAAAAGTGTCTTCGTATTTCCTTGTTTTAATGCACTATTTAAAATATACATAGTGAACCCCCTAATTATCCTATAATTATTTCCTTTGGTAGGGTACACTATTACCCTGTAATATAATACCTGGTCCAATTTAAATAATATGGGTCAATATTAAGGTCTGATATTACGCCTTGCTTTAGTTAACCATTGAAAGATGTCTTTGAATTTTTAAAGCATTTTAGAACGCTTTTTTCTTAATTTTAAGCTTCTCAGAACACTTTATTTCGCATAGGCATACATAGTAAAATTTAGGGTCACGCTGTGTACCCCCTAATTGACCTATAATTATTTCCTGTGGTAGGGTACACTATTACCCTGTAATATAATACGTGGTCCAATTTAAAAATTATAGGTCAATATTAAGGTCCGATACCGTGCCGTTAGTTAACATAGAAAAGTGTCTTCGTATTTCCTTGTTTATAATGCACTATTTAAAATATACATAGTGTACCCAATAATTATCCTATAATTATTTCCTTTGGTAGGGTACACTATTACCCTGTAATATAATACCTGGTCCAATTTAAATAATATGGGTCAATATTAAGGTCTGATATTGCGCCTTGCTTTAGTTAACCATTGAAAGATGTCTTTGAATTTTTAAAGCATTTTAGAACGCTTATTTCTTAATTTTAAGCTTCTCAGAACACTTTATTTCGCATAGGCATACATAGTAAAATTTAGGGTCACGCTGTGTACCCCCTAATTGACCTATAATTATTTCCTGTGGTAGAGTACACTATAACCCTGTAATATAATACGTGGTCCAATTTAAAAATTATAGGTCAATATTAAGGTCCGCTACCGTGCCGTTAGTTAACATAGAAAAGTGTCTTCGAATTTCCTTGTTTTAATGCACTATTTAAAATATACATAGTGTACCCCCTAATTGACCTATAATTATTTCCTGTGGTAGGGTACACTATTACCCTGTAATATAATACCTGGTCCAATTTAAATAATATGGGTCAATATTAAGGTCTGATATTGCGCCTTGCGTTAGTTAACCATTGGAAGATGTCTTTGAATTTTTAAAGCATTTTAAAACGCTTATTTCTTCTTTTTAAGCATCTCAGAACACTCTATTTCGCATAGGCATACATAGTAAAATTTAGGGTCACGCTGTGTACCCCTTAAATGACCTATAATTATTTCCTGTGGTAGGGTACACTATTACCCTGTAATATAATACGTGGTCCTATTTAAAAATTATAGGTCAATATTAAGGTCCGATACCGTGCCGTTAGTTAACATAGAAAAATGTCTTTGAATTTTTAAAGCATTTTAGAACGCTTATTTCCTCATTTTAAGCTTCTCAGAACACTTTATTTCGCATAGGCATACATAGTAAACTTTAGGGTCACGCTGTGTACCCCCTAATTGACCTATAATTATTTCCTTTGGTAGGGTACACTATTACCCTGTAATATAATACCTGGTCCAATTTAAATTTTATGGGTCAATATTAAGGTCTGATATTGCGCCTTGCGTTATTTAACCATTGAAAGATGTCTTTGAATTTTTAAAGCATTTTAGAACGCTTATTTCTTCATTTTAAGCTTCTCAGAACACTCTATTTCCCATAGGCATACATAGTAAAATTTAGGGTCACGCTGTGTACCCCCTAAATGACCTATAATTATTTCCTGTGGTAGGGTACACTATTACCCTGTAATATAATACGTGGTCCAATTTAAAAATTATAGGTCAATATTAAGTTCCGATACCGTGCCGTTAGTTAACATTGAAAAATGTCTACGAATTTCCTTGTTTTAATGCACTATTTAAAATACACATAGTGTACCCCCTAATTGACCTATAATTATTTCCTGTGGTAGGGTACACTATTACCCTGTAATATAATACCTGGTCCAATTTAAATATTATGGGTCAATATTAAGGTCTGATATTGCGCCTTGCGCTAGTTAACCATTGAAAGATGTCTTTGAATTTTTAAAGCATTTTAGAACGCTTATTTCTTCATTTTAAGCTTCTCAGAACACTCTATTTCGCATAAGCATACATAGTAAAATTTAGGGTCACGCTGTGTACCCCCTAAATGACCTATAAATATTTCCTGTGGTAGGGTACACTATTACCCTGTAATATAATACGTGGTCCAATTTAAAAATTATAGGTCAATATTAAGGTCCGATACCGTGCCGTTAGTTAACATTGAAAAATGTCTTCGTATTTCGTTGTTTTAATGCACTATTTAAAATATACATAGTGTATCCCCTAATTGACCTATAATTATTTCCTGTGGTAGGGTACACTATTACCCTGTAATATAATACCTGGTCCAATTTAAATATTATGGGTCAATATTAAGGTCTGATATTGCGCCTAGCGTTAGTTAACCATTGAAAGATGTCTTTGAATTTTTAAAGCATTTTAGAACGCTTATTTCTTCATTTTAAGCTTCTCAGAACACTTTATTTCGCATAGGCATACATAGTAAAATTTAGGGTCACGCTGTGTACCCCCTAAATGACCTATAAATATTTCCTGTGGTAGGGTACACTATTACCCTGTAATATAATACGTGGTCCAATTTAAAAATTATAGGTCAATATTAAGGTCCGATACCGTGCCGTTAGTTAACATAGAAAAATGTCTTTGAATTTTTAAAGCATTTTAGAACGCTTATTTCCTCATTTTAAGCTTCTCAGAACACTTTATTTCGTATAGGCATACATAGTAAAATTTAGGGTCGCGCTGTGTACCCCCTAAATGACCTATAATTAATTCCTGTGGTAGGGTACACTATTACCCTGTAATATAATACGTGGTCCAATGTAAAAATTATAGGTCAATATTAAGTTCCGATACCGTGCTGTTAGTTAACATTGAAAAATGTCGTCGTATTTCCTTGTTTTAATGCACTATTTAAAATATACATAGTGTACCCCCTAATTGACCTATAATTATTTCCTGTGGTAGGGTACACTATTACCCTGTAATACAATACCTTGTTCAATTTAAATATTATGGGTCAATATTAAGGTTTGATATTGCGCCTTGCGTTAGTTAACCATTGAAAGATGTCTTTGAATTTTTAAAGCATTTTAGAACGCTTATTTCTTCATTTTAAGCTTCTCAGAACACTTTATTTCGCATAGGCATACATAGTAAACTTTAGGGTCACGCTGTGTACCCCCTAATTGACCTATAATTATTTCCTGTGGTAGGGTACACTATTACCCTGTAATATAATAGGTGGTCCAATTTAAAAATTATGGGTCAATATTAAGGTCTGATATTGAGCCTTGCGTTAGTTAACCATAGAAAAATGTCTTTGAATTTTTAAAGCATTTTAGAACGCTTATTTCCTCATTTTAAGCTTCTCAGAACACTTTATTTCGCATAGGCATACATAGTAAACTTTAGGGTCACTCTGCGTACCCCCTAATTGACCTATAATTATTTCCTGTGATAGGGTACACTATAACCCTGTAATATAATACGTGGTCCAATTTACAAATTATAGGTCAATATTAAGGTCCGATACCGTGCCGTTAGTTAACATAGAAAAGTGTCTTCGTATTTCCTTGTTTTAATGCACTATTTAAAATATACATAGTGTACCCCCTATTTGACCTATAATTATTTCCTGTGGTAGGGTACACTATTACCCTGTAATATAATACCTGGTCCAATTTAAATATTATGGGTCAATATTAAGGTCTGATATTGCGCCTTGCGTTAGTTAACCATTGAAAGATGTCTTTGAATTTTTAAAGCATTTTTGAACGCTTATTTCTTCATTTTAAGCATCTCAGAACACTCTATTTCGCATAGGCATACATAGTAAACTTTAGGGTCACGCTGTGTACCCCCTAATTGACCTATAATTATTTCCTGTGGAAGGGTACACTATTACCCTGTAATATAATACGTGGTCCAATTTAAAAATTATAGGTCAATATTAAGGTCCGATACCGTGCCGTTAGTTAACATAGAAAAATGTCTTTGAATTTTTAAAGCATTTTAGAACGCTTATTTCCTCATTTTAAGCTTCTCAGAACACTTTATTTCGCATAGGCATACATAGTAAACTTTAGGGTCACTCTGTGTACCCCCTAATTGACCTATAATTATTTCCTGTGGTAGGGTACACTATAACCCTGTAATATAATACGTGGTACAATTTAAAAATTATAGGTCAATATTAAGGTCCGATACCGTGCCGTTAGTTAACATAGAAAAGTGTCTTCGTATTTCCTTGTTTTAATGCACTATTTAAAATATACATAGTGTATCCCCTAATTGACCTATAATTATTTCCTGTGGTAGGGTACACTATTTCCCTGTAATATAATACCTGGTCCAATTGAAATATTATGGTTCCATATTAAGGTCTGATATCGCGCCTTGCGTTAGTTAACCATTGAAAGATGTCTTTGAATTTTTAAAGCATTTTAGAACGCTTATTTCTTCATTTTAGTTTCTCAGAACACTCTATTTCGCATAGGCATAAATAGTAAATTTTAGGGTCATGCTGTGTACCACCTAATTGACCTATAATTATTTCCTGTGGTAAGGTACACTATTACCCTGTAATATAATACGTGGTCCAATTTAAAAATTATAGGTCAATATTAAGGTCCGATACCGTGCCGTTAGTTAACATAGAAAAATGTCTTTGAATTTTTAAAGCATTTAAGAACGCTTATTTCCTCATTTTAAGCTTCTCAGAACACTTTATTTCGCATAGGCATACATAGTAAACTTTAGGGTCACTCTGTGTACCCCCTAATTGACCTATAATTATTTCCTGTGGTAGGGTACACTATAACCCTGTAATATAATACGTGGTCCAGTTTAAAAATTATAGGTCAATATTAAGGTCCGATACCGTGCCGTTAGTTAACATAGAAAAGTGTCTTCGTATTTCCTTGTTTTAATGCACTATTTAAAATATACATAGTGTATCCCCTAATTGACCTATAATTATTTCCTGTGGTAGGGTACACTATTTCCCTGTAATATAATACCTGGTCCAATTGAAATATTATGGTTCCATATTAAGGTCTGATATCGCGCCTTGCGTTAGTTAACCATTGAAAGATGTCTTTGAATTTTTAAAGCATTTTAGAACGCTTATTTCTTCATTTTAGCTTCTCAGAACACTCTATTTCGCATAGGCATAAATAGTAAATTTTAGGGTCATGCTGTGTACCACCTAATTGACATATAATTATTTCCTGTGGTAAGGTACACTATTACCCTGTAATATAATACGTGGTACAATTTAAAAATTATAGGTCAATATTAAGGTCCGAAACCGTGCCGTTAGTTAACATAGAAAAGTGTCTTCGTATTTCCTTGTTTTAATGCACTATTTAAAATATACATAGTGTACCCCCTAATTGACCTATAATTATTTCCTGTGGTAGGGTGCACTATTACCCTGTAATATAATACCTGGTCCAATTTAAATATTATGGGTCAATATTAAGGTCTGATATTGCGCCTTGCGCTAGTTAACCATTGAAAGATGTCTTTGAATTTTTAAAGCATTTTAGAACGCTTATTTCTTCATTTTAAGCTTCTCAGAACACTTTATTTCGCATAGGCATACATAGTAAAATTTAGGGTCACGCTGTGTACCCCCTAAATGACCTATAATTATTTCCTGTGGTAGGGCACACTATTACCCTGTAATATAATACGTGGTCCAATTTAAAAATTATAGGTCAATATTAAGGTCCGATACCGTGCCGTTAGTTAACATAGAAAAATGTCTTTGAATTTTTAAAGCATTTTAGAACGCTTATTTCCTCATTTTAAGCTTCTCAGAACACTTTATTTCGCATAGGCATACATAGTAAACTTTAGGGTCACTCTGTGTACCCCCTAATTGACCTATAATTATTTCCTGTGGTAGGGTACACTATAACCCTGTAATATAATACGTGGTCCAGTTTAAAAATTATAGGTCAATATTAAGGTCCGATACCGTGCCGTTAGTTAACATAGAAAAGTGTCTTCGTATTTCCTTGTTTTAATGCACTATTTAAAATATACATAGTGTATCCCCTAATTGACCTATAATTATTTCCTGTGGTAGGGTACACTATTACCCTGTAATATAATACCTGGTCCAATTTAAATATTATGGGTCAATATTAAGGTCTGATATTGCGCCTTGCGCTAGTTAACCATTGAAAGATGTCTTTGAATTTTTAAAGCATTTTAGAACGCTTATTTCTTCATTTTAAGCTTCTCAGAACACTCTATTTCGCATAAGCATACATAGTAAAATTTAGGGTCACGCTGTGTACCCCCTAAATGACCTATAATTATTTCCTGTGGTAGGGTACACTATTACCCTGTAATATAATACGTGGTCCAATTTAAAAATTATAGGTCAATATTAAGGTCAGATACCGTGCCGTTAGTTAACATTGAAAAATGTCTTTGAATTTTTAAAGCATTTTAGAACGCTTATTTCCTCATTTTAAGCTTCTCAGAACACTTTATTTCGCATAGGCATACATAGTAAACTTTAGGGTCACGCTGTGTACCCCCTAATTGACCTATAATTATTTCCTTTGGTAGGGTACACTATTACCCTGTAATATAATACCTGGTCCAATTTAAATTTTATGGGTCAATATTAAGGTCTGATATTGCGCCTTGCATTATTTAACCATTGAAAGATGTCTTTGAATTTTTAAAGCATTTTAGAACGCTTATTTCTTCATTTTAAGCTTCTCAGAACACTCTATTTCCCATAGGCATACATAGTAAAATTTAGGGTCACGCTGTGTACCCCCTAAATGACCTATAATTATTTCCTGTGGGAGGGTACACTATTACCCTGTAATATAATACGTGGTCCAATTTAAAAATTATAGGTCAATATTAAGTTCCGATACCGTGCCGTTAGTTAACATTGAAAAATGTCTTCGAATTTCCTTGTTTTAATGCACTATTTAAAATACACATAGTGTACCCCCTAATTGACCTATAATTATTTCCTGTGGTAGGGTACACTATTACCCTGTAATATAATACCTGGTCCAATTTAAATATTATGGGTCAATATTAAGGTCTGATATTGCGCCTTGCGCTAGTTAACCATTGAAAGATGTCTTTGAATTTTTAAAGCATTTTAGAACGCTTATTTCTTCATTTTAAGCTTCTCAGAACACTCTATTTCGCATAAGCATACATAGTAAAATTTAGGGTCACGCTGTGTACCCCCTAAATGACCTATAAATATTTACTGTGGTAGGGTACACTATTACCCTGTAATATAATACGTGGTCCAATTTAATAATTATAGGTCAATATTAAGGTCCGATACCGTGCCGTTAGTTAACATTGAAAAATGTCTTCGTATTTCGTTGTTTTAATGCACTATTTAAAATATACATAGTGTATCCCCTAATTGACCTATAATTATTTCCTGTGGTAGGGTACACTATTACCCTGTAATATAATACCTGGTCCAATTTAAATACTATGGGTCAATATTAAGGTCTGATATTGAGCCTTGCGTTAGTTAACCATTGAAAGATGTCTTTGAATTTTTAAAGCATTTTAGAACGCTTATTTCTTCATTTTAAGCTTCTCAGAACACTTTATTTCGCATAGGCATACATAGTAAACTTTAGGGTCACTCTGCGTACCCCCTAATTGACCTATAATTATTTCCTGTGATAGGGTACACTATAACCCTGTAATATAATACGTGGTCCAATTTACAAATTATAGGTCAATATTAAGGTCCGATACCGTGCCGTTAGTTAACATAGAAAAGTGTCTTCGTATTTCCTTGTTTTAATGCACTATTTAAAATATACATAGTGTACCCCCTAATTGACCTATAATTATTTCCTGTGGTAGGGTACACTATTACCCTGTAATATAATACCTTGTTCAATTTAAATATTATGGGTCAATATTAAGGTTTGATATTGCGCCTTGCGTTAGTTAACCATTGAAAGATGTCTTTGAATTTTTAAAGCATTTTAGAACGCTTATTTCTTCATTTTAAGCTTCTCAGAACACTTTATTTCGCATAGGCATACTTAGTAAACTTTAGGGTCACGCTGTGTACCCCCTAATTGACCTATAATTATTTCCTGTGGAAGGGTACACTATTACCCTGTAATATAATAGGTGGTCCAATTTAAAAATTATAGGTCAATATTAAGGTCCGATACCGTGCCGTTAGTTAGCATAGAAAAATGTCTTTGAATTTTTAAAGCATTTTAGAACGCTTATTTCCTCATTTTAAGCTTCTCAGAACACTTTATTTCGCATAGGCATACATAGTAAACTTTAGGGTCACTCTGCGTACCCCCTAATTGACCTATAATTATTTCCTGTGGTAGGGTACACTATAACCCTGTAATATAATACGTGGTCCAATTTACAAATTATAGGTCAATATTAAGGTCCGATACCGTGCCGTTAGTTAACATAGAAAAGTGTCTTCGTATTTCCTTGTTTTAATGCACTATTTAAAATATACATAGTGTATCCCCTAATTGACCTATAATTATTTCCTGTGGTAGGGTACACTATTACCCTGTAATATAATACCTGGTCCAATTTAAATATTATGGGTCAATATTAAGGTCTGATATTGCGCCTTGCGCTAGTTAACCATTGAAAGATGTCTTTGAATTTTTAAAGCATTTTAGAACGCTTATTTCTTCATTTTAAGCTTCTCAGAACTCTCTATTTCGCATAAGCATACATAGTAAAATTTAGGGTCACGCTGTGTACCCCCTAAATGACCTATAATTATTTCCTGTGGTAGGGTACACTATTACCCTGTAATATAATACGTGGTCCAATTTAAAAATTATAGGTCAATATTAAGGTCAGATACCGTGCCGTTAGTTAACATTGAAAAATGTCTTTGAATTTTTAAAGCATTTTAGAACGCTTATTTCCTCATTTTAAGCTTCTCAGAACACTTTATTTCGCATAGGCATACATAGTAAACTTTAGGGTCACGCTGTGTACCCCCTAATTGACCTATAATTATTTCCTGTGGTAGGATACACTATAACCCTGTAATATAATACGTGGTCCAATTTAAAAATTATAGGTCAATATTAAGGTCAGATACCGTGCCGTTAGTTAACATAGAAAAGTGTCTTCGAATTTCCTTGTTTTAATGCACTATTTAAAATATACATAGTGTACCCCCTAATTGACCTATAATTATTTCCTGTGGTAGGGTACACTATTACCCTCAGATATAATACCTGGTTCAAGTTAAATATTATGGGTCAATATTAAGGTCTGATATTGCGCCTTGCGTTAGTTAACCATTGAAAGATGTCTTTGAATTTTTAAAGCATTTTAGAACGCTTATTTCTTCATTTTAAGCATCTCAGAACACTCTATTTCGCATAGGCATACATAGTAAACTTTAGGGTCACGCTGTGTACCCCCTAATTGACCTATAATTATTTCCTGTTGTAGGGTACACTATTACCCTGTAATATAATAGGTGGTCCAATTTAAAAATTATAGGTCAATATTAAGGTCCGATACCGTGCCGTTAGTTAGCATAGAAAAATGTCTTTGAATTTTTAAAGCATTTTAGAACGCTTATTTCCTCATTTTAAGCTTCTCAGAACACTTCATTTCGCATAGGCATACATAGAAAACTTTAGGGTCACTCTGCGTACCCCCTAATTGACCTATAATTATTTCCTGTGGTAGGGTACACTATAACCCTGTAATATAATACGTGGTCCAATTTAAAAATTATAGGTCAATATTAAGGTCCGATACCGTGCCGTTAGTTAACATAGAAAAGTGTCTTCGTATTTTCTTGTTTTAATGCACTATTTAAAACATACATAGTGTACCCCCTAATTGACCTATAATTATTTCCTGTTGTAGGGTACACTATTACCCTGTAATATAATACCTGGTCCAATTGAAATATTATGGTTCCATATTAAGGTCTGATATCGCGCCTTGCGTTAGTTAACCATTGAAAGATGTCTTTGAATTTTTAAAGCATTTTAGAACGCTTATTTCTTCATTTTAAGCTTCTCAGAACACTCTATTTCGCATAGGCATACATAGTAAATTTTAGGGTCATGCTGTGTACCACCTAATTGACCTATAATTATTTCCTGTGGTAAGGTACACTATTACCCTGTAATATAATACGTGGTACAATTTAAAAATTATAGGTCAATATTAAGGTCCGATACCGTGCCGTTAGTTAACAAAGAAAAGTGTCTTCGTATTTCCTTGTTTTAATGCACTATTTAAAATATACATAGTGTACCCCCTAATTGACCTATAATTATTTCCTGTGGTAGGGTGCACTATTACCCTGTAATATAATACCTGGTCCAATTTAAATATTATGGGTCAATATTAAGGTCTGATATTGCGCCTTGCGCTAGTTAACCATTGAAAGATGTCTTTGAATTTTTAAAGCATTTTAGAACGCTTATTTCTTCATTTTAAGCTTCTCAGAACACTTTATTTCGCATAGGCATACATAGTAAAATTTAGGGTCACGCTGTGTACCCCCTAAATGACCTATAATTATTTCCTGTGGTAGGGCACACTATTACCCTGTAATATAATACGTGGTCCAATTTAAAAATTATAGGTCAATATTAAGGTCCGATACCGTGCCGTTAGTTAACATAGAAAAATGTCTTTGAATTTTTAAAGCATTTTAGAACGCTTATTTCCTCATTTTAAGCTTCTCAGAACACTTTATTTCGCATAGGCATACATAGTAAACTTTAGGGTCACTCTGTGTACCCCCTAATTGACCTATAATTATTTCCTGTGGTAGGGTACACTATAACCCTGTAATATAATACGTGGTCCAATTTAAAAATTATAGGTCAATATTAAGGTCCGACACCGTGCCGTTAGTTAACATAGAAAAGTGTCTTCGTATTTTCTTGTTTTAATGCACTATTTAAAACATACATAGTGTACCCCCTAATTGACCTATAATTATTTCCTGTTGTAGGGTACACTATTACCCTGTAATATAATACCTGGTCCAATTGAAATATTATGGTTCCATATTAAGGTCTGATATCGCGCCTTGCGTTAGTTAACCATTGAAAGATGTCTTTGAATTTTTAAAGCATTTTAGAACGCTTATTTCTTCATTTTAAGCTTCTCAGAACACTCTATTTCGCATAGGCATACATAGTAAATTTTAGGGTCATGCTGTATACCACCTAATTGACCTATAATTATTTCCTGTGGTAAGGTACACTATTACCCTGTAATATAATACGAGGTACAATTTAAAAATTATAGGTCAATATTAAGGTCCGATACCGTGCCGTTAGTTAACATAGAAAAGTGTCTTCGTATTTCCTTGTTTTAATGCACTATTTAAAATATACATAGTGTACCCCCTAATTGACCTATAATTATTTCCTGTGGTAGGGTGCACTATTACCCTGTAATATAATACCTGGTCCAATTTAAATATTATGGGTCAATATTAAGGTCTGATATTGCGCCTTGCGCTAGTTAACCATTGAAAGATGTCTTTGAATTTTTAAAGCATTTTAGAACGCTTATTTCTTCATTTTAAGCTTCTCAGAACACTTTATTTCGCATAGGCATACATAGTAAAATTTAGGGTCACGCTGTGTACCCCCTAAATGACCTATAATTATTTCCTGTGGTAGGGCACACTATTACCCTGTAATATAATACGTGGTCCAATTTAAAAATTATAGGTCAATATTAAGGTCCGATACCGTGCCGTTAGTTAACATAGAAAAATGTCTTTGAATTTTTAAAGCATTTTAGAACGCTTATTTCCTCATTTTAAGCTTCTCAGAACACTTTATTTCGCATAGGCATACATAGTAAACTTTAGGGTCACTCTGTGTACCCCCTAATTGACCTATAATTATTTCCTGTGGTAGGGTACACTATAACCCTGTAATATAATACGTGGTCCAGTTTAAAAATTATAGGTCAATATTAAGGTCCGATACCGTGCCGTTAGTTAACATAGAAAAGTGTCTTCGTATTTCCTTGTTTTAATGCACTATTTAAAATATACATAGTGTATCCCCTAATTGACCTATAATTATTTCCTGTGGTAGGGTACACTATTACCCTGTAATATAATACCTGGTCCAATTGAAATATTATGGTTCCATATTAAGGTCTGATATCGCGCCTTGCGTTAGTTAACCATTGAAAGATGTCTTTGAATTTTTAAAGCATTTTAGAACGCTTATTTCTTCATTTTAAGCTTCTCAGAACACTTTATTTCGCATAGGCATAAATAGTAAATTTTAGGGTCATGCTGTGTACCACCTAATTGACCTATAATTATTTCCTGTGGTAAGGTACACTATTACCCTGTAATACAATACGTGGTACAATTTAAAAATTATAGGTCAATATTAAGGTCCGATACCGTGCCGTTAGTTAACATAGAAAAGTGTCTTCGTATTTCCTTGTTTTAATGCACTATTTAAAATATACATAGTGTACCCCCTAATTGACCTATAATTATTTCCTGTGGTAGGGTGCACTATTACCCTGTAATATAATACCAGGTCCAATTTAAATATTATGGGTCAATATTAAGGTCTGATATTGCGCCTTGCGCTAGTTAACCATTGAAAGATGTCTTTGAATTTTTAAAGCATTTTAGAACGCTTATTTCTTCATTTTAAGCTTCTCAGAACACTTTATTTCGCATAGGCATACATAGTAAAATTTAGGGTCACGCTGTGTACCCCCTAAATGACCTATAATTATTTCCTGTGGTAGGGCACACTATTACCCTGTAATATAATACGTGGTCCAATTTAAAAATTATAGGTCAATATTAAGGTCCGATACAGTGCCGTTAGTTAACATAGAAAAATGTCTTTGAATTTTTAAAGCATTTTAGAACGCTTATTTCCTCATTTTAAGCTTCTCAGAACACTTTATTTCGCATAGGCATACATAGTAAACTTTAGGGTCACTCTGTGTACCCCCTAATTGACCTATAATTATTTCCTGTGGTAGGGTACACTATAACCCTGTAATATAATACGTGATCCAGTTTAAAAATTATAGGTCAATATTAAGGTCCGATACCGTGCCGTTAGTTAACATAGAAAAGTGTCTTCGTATTTCCTTGTTTTAATGCACTATTTAAAATATACATAGTGTATCCCCTAATTGACCTATAATTATTTCCTGTGGTAGGGTACACTATTACCCTGTAATATAATACCTGGTCCAATTTAAATATTATGGGTCAATATTAAGGTCTGATATTGCGCCTTGCGCTAGTTAACCATTGAAAGATGTCTTTGAATTTTTAAAGCATTTTAGAACGCTTATTTCTTCATTTTAAGCTTCTCAGAACACTCTATTTCGCATAAGCATACATAGTAAAATTTAGGGTCACGCTGTGTACCCCCTAAATGACCTATAATTATTTCCTGTGGTAGGGTACACTATTACCCTGTAATATAATACGTGGTCCAATTTAAAAATTATAGGTCAATATTAAGGTCAGATACCGTGCCGCTAGTTAACATTGAAAAATGTCTTTGAATTTTTAAAGCATTTTAGAACGCTTATTTCCTCATTTTAAGCTTCTCAGAACACTTTATTTCGCATAGGCATACATAGTAAACTTTAGGGTCACGCTGTGTACCCCCTAAATGACCTATAATTATTTCCTGTGGTAGGGCACACTATTACCCTGTAATATAATACGTGGTCCAATTTAAAAATTATAGGTCAATATTAAGGTCCGATACCGGGCCGTTAGTTAACATAGAAAAATGTCTTTGAATTTTTAAAGCATTTTAGAACGCTTATTTCCTCATTTTAAGCTTCTCAGAACACTTTATTTCGCATAGGCATACATAGTAAACTTTAGGGTCACTCTGTGTACCCCCTAATTGACCTATAATTATTTCCTGTGGTAGGGTACACTATAACCCTGTAATATAATACGTGGTCCAATTTAAAAATTATAGGTCAATATTAAGGTCCGATACCGTGCCGTTAGTTAACATAGAAAAGTGTCTTCGTATTTTCTTGTTTTAATGCACTATTTAAAACATACATAGTGTACCCCCTAATTGACCTATAATTATTTCCTGTTGTAGGGTACACTATTACCCTGTAATATAATACCTGGTCCAATTGAAATATTATGGTTCCATATTAAGGTCTGATATCGCGCCTTGCGTTAGTTAACCATTGAAAGATGTCTTTGAATTTTTAAAGCATTTTAGAACGCTTATTTCTTCATTTTAAGCTTCTCAGAACACTCTATTTCGCATAGGCATACATAGTAAATTTTAGGGTCATGCTGTATACCACCTAATTGACCTATAATTATTTCCTGTGGTAAGGTACACTATTACCCTGTAATATAATACGTGGTACAATTTAAAAATTATAGGTCAATATTAAGGTCCGATACCGTGCCGTTAGTTAACATAGAAAAGTGTCTTCGTATTTCCTTGTTTTAATGCACTATTTAAAATATACATAGTGTACCCCCTAATTGACCTATAATTATTTCCTGTGGTAGGGTGCACTATTACCCTGTAATATAATACCTGGTCCAATTTAAATATTATGGGTCAATATTAAGGTCTGATATTGCGCCTTGCGCTAGTTAACCATTGAAAGATGTCTTTGAATTTTTAAAGCATTTTAGAACGCTTATTTCTTCATTTTAAGCTACTCAGAACACTTTATTTCGCATAGGCATACATAGTAAAATTTAGGGTCACGCTGTGTACCCCCTAAATGACCTATAATTATTTCCTGTGGTAGGGCACACTATTACCCTGTAATATAATACGTGGTCCAATTTAAAAATTATAGGTCAATATTAAGGTCCGATACCGTGCCGTTAGTTAACATAGAAAAATGTCTTTGAATTTTTAAAGCATTTTAGAACGCTTATTTCCTCATTTTAAGCTTCTCAGAACACTTTATTTCGCATAGGCATACATAGTAAACTTTAGGGTCACTCTGTGTACCCCCTAATTGACCTATAATTATTTCCTGTGGTAGGGTACACTATAACCCTGTAATATAATACGTGGTCCAGTTTAAAAATTATAGGTCAATATTAAGGTCCGATACCGTGCCGTTAGTTAACATAGAAAAGTGTCTTCGTATTTCCTTGTTTTAATGCACTATTTAAAATATACATAGTGTATCCCCTAATTGACCTATAATTATTTCCTGTGGTAGGGTACACTATTACCCTGTAATATAATACCTGGTCCAATTGAAATATTATGGTTCCATATTAAGGTCTGATATCGCGCCTTGCGTTAGTTAACCATTGAAAGATGTCTTTGAATTTTTAAAGCATTTTAGAACGCTTATTTCTTCATTTTAAGCTTCTCAGAACACTTTATTTCGCATAGGCATAAATAGTAAATTTTAGGGTCATGCTGTGTACCACCTAATTGACCTATAATTATTTCCTGTGGTAAGGTACACTATTACCCTGTAATACAATACGTGGTACAATTTAAAAATTATAGGTCAATATTAAGGTCCGATACCGTGCCGTTAGTTAACATAGAAAAGTGTCTTCGTATTTCCTTGTTTTAATGCACTATTTAAAATATACATAGTGTACCCCCTAATTGACCTATAATTATTTCCTGTGGTAGGGTGCACTATTACCCTGTAATATAATACCTGGTCCAATTTAAATATTATGGGTCAATATTAAGGTCTGATATTGCGCCTTGCGCTAGTTAACCATTGAAAGATGTCTTTGAATTTTTAAAGCATTTTAGAACGCTTATTTCTTCATTTTAAGCTTCTCAGAACACTTTATTTCGCATAGGCATACATAGTAAAATTTAGGGTCACGCTGTGTACCCCCTAAATGACCTATAATTATTTCCTGTGGTAGGGCACACTATTACCCTGTAATATAATACGTGGTCCAATTTAAAAATTATAGGTCAATATTAAGGTCCGATACAGTGCCGTTAGTTAACATAGAAAAATGTCTTTGAATTTTTAAAGCATTTTAGAACGCTTATTTCCTCATTTTAAGCTTCTCAGAACACTTTATTTCGCATAGGCATACATAGTAAACTTTAGGGTCACTCTGTGTACCCCCTAATTGACCTATAATTATTTCCTGTGGTAGGGTACACTATAACCCTGTAATATACGTGGTCCAGTTTAAAAATTATAGGTCAATATTAAGGTCCGATACCGTGCCGTTAGTTAACATAGAAAAGTGTCTTCGTATTTCCTTGTTTTAATGCACTATTTAAAATATACATAGTGTATCCCCTAATTGACCTATAATTATTTCCTGTGGTAGGGTACACTATTACCCTGTAATATAATACCTGGTCCAATTGAAATATTATGGTTCCATATTAAGGTCTGATATCGCGCCTTGCGTTAGTTAACCATTGAAAGATGTCTTTGAATTTTTAAAGCATTTTAGAACGCTTATTTCTTCATTTTAAGCTTCTCAGAACACTCTATTTCGCATAGGCATAAATAGTAAATTTTAGGGTCATGCTGTGTACCACCTAATTGACCTATAATTATTTCCTGTGGTAAGGTACACTATTACCCTGTAATACAATACGTGGTACAATTTAAAAATTATAGGTCAATATTAAGGTCCGATACCGTGCCGTTAGTTAACATAGAAAAGTGTCTTCGTATTTCCTTGTTTTAATGCACTATTTAAAATATACATAGTGTACCCCCTAATTGACCTATAATTATTTCCTGTGGTAGGGTGCACTATTACCCTGTAATATAATACCTGATCCAATTTAAATATTATGGGTCAATATTAAGGTCTGATATTGCGCCTTGCGCTAGTTAACCATTGAAAGATGTCTTTGAATTTTTAAAGCATTTTAGAACGCTTATTTCTTCATTTTAAGCTTCTCAGAACACTTTATTTCGCATAGGCATACATAGTAAAATTTAGGGTCACGCTGTGTACCCCCTAAATGACCTATAATTATTTCCTGTGGTAGGGCACACTATTACCCTGTAATATAATACGTGGTCCAATTTAAAAATTATAGGTCAATATTAAGGTCCGATACAGTGCCGTTAGTTAACATAGAAAAATGTCTTTGAATTTTTAAAGCATTTTAGAACGCTTATTTCCTCATTTTAAGCTTCTCAGAACACTTTATTTCGCATAGGCATACATAGTAAACTTTAGGGTCACTCTGTGTACCCCCTAATTGACCTATAATTATTTCCTGTGGTAGGGTACACTATAACCCTGTAATATAATACGTGATCCAGTTTAAAAATTATAGGTCAATATTAAGGTCCGATACCGTGCCGTTAGTTAACATAGAAAAGTGTCTTCGTATTTCCTTGTTTTAATGCACTATTTAAAATATACATAGTGTATCCCCTAATTGACCTATAATTATTTCCTGTGGTAGGGTACACTATTACCCTGTAATATAATACCTGGTCCAATTTAAATATTATGGGTCAATATTAAGGTCTGATATTGCGCCTTGCGCTAGTTAACCATTGAAAGATGTCTTTGAATTTTTAAAGCATTTTAGAACGCTTATTTCTTCATTTTAAGCTTCTCAGAACACTCTATTTCGCATAAGCATACATAGTAAAATTTAGGGTCACGCTGTGTACCCCCTAAATGACCTATAATTATTTCCTGTGGTAGGGTACACTATTACCCTGTAATATAATACGTGGTCCAATTTAAAAATTATAGGTCAATATTAAGGTCAGATACCGTGCCGCTAGTTAACATTGAAAAATGTCTTTGAATTTTTAAAGCATTTTAGAACGCTTATTTCCTCATTTTAAGCTTCTCAGAACACTTTATTTCGCATAGGCATACATAGTAAACTTTAGGGTCACGCTGTGTACCCCCTAATTGACCTATAATTATTTCCTGTGGTAGGATACACTATAACCCTGTAATATAATACGTGGTCAAATTTAAAAATTATAGGTCAATATTAAGGTCAGATACCGTGCCGTTAGTTAACATAGAAAAGTGTCTTCGAATTTCCTTGTTTTAATGCACTATTTAAAATATACATAGTGTACCCCCTAATTGACCTATAATTATTTCCTGTGGTAGGGTACACTATTACCCTCAGATATAATACCTGGTTCAAGTTAAATATTATGGGTCAATATTAAGGTCTGATATTGCGCCTTGCGTTAGTTAACCATTGAAAGATGTCTTTGAATTTTTAAAGCATTTTAGAACGCTTATTTCTTCATTTTAAGCATCTCAGAACACTCTATTTCGCATAGGCATACATAGTAAACTTTAGGGTCACGCTGTGTACCCCCTAATTGACCTATAATTATTTCCTGTTGTAGGGTACACTATTACCCTGTAATATAATAGGTGGTCCAATTTAAAAATTATAGGTCAATATTAAGGTCCGATACCGTGCCGTTAGTTAGCATAGAAAAATGTCTTTGAATTTTTAAAGCATTTTAGAACGCTTATTTCCTCATTTTAAGCTTCTCAGAACACTTCATTTCGCATAGGCATACATAGAAAACTTCAGGGTCACTCTGCGTACCCCCTAATTGACCTATAATTATTTCCTGTGGTAGGGTACACTATAACCCTGTAATATAATACGTGGTCCAATTTAAAAATTATAGGTCAATATTAAGGTCCGATACCGTGCCGTTAGTTAACATAGAAAAGTGTCTTCGTATTTTCTTGTTTTAATGCACTATTTAAAACATACATAGTGTACCCCCTAATTGACCTATAATTATTTCCTGTTGTAGGGTACACTATTACCCTGTAATATAATACCTGGTCCAATTGAAATATTATGGTTCCATATTAAGGTCTGATATCGCGCCTTGCGTTAGTTAACCATTGAAAGATGTCTTTGAATTTTTAAAGCAATTTAGAACGCTTATTTCTTCATTTTAAGCTTCTCAGAACACTCTATTTCGCATAGGCATACATAGTAAATTTTAGGGTCATGCTGTGTACCCCCTAAATGACCTATAATTATTTCCTGTGGTAGGGTACACTATTACCCTGTAATATAATACGTGGTCCAATTTAAAAATTATAGGTCAATATTAAGGTCCGATACCGTGCCGTTAGTTAACATTGAAAAATGTCTTTGAATTTTTAAAGCATTTTAGAACGCTTATTTCCTCATTTTAAGCTTCTCAGAACACTTTATTTCGCATAGGCATACATAGTGAACTTTAGGGTCACGCTGTGTACCCCCTAATTGACCTATAATTATTTCCTGTTGTAGGGTACACTATAACCCTGTAATATAATACGTGGTCCAATTTAAAAATTATAGGTCAATATTAAGGTCCGATACCGTGCCGTTAGTTAACATAGAAAAGTGTCTTCGTATTTCCTTGTTTTAATGCACTATTTAAAATATACATAGTGTACCCCCTAATTGACCTATAATTATTTCCTGTGGTAGGATACACTATAACCCTGTAATATAATACGTGGTCCAATTTAAAAATTATAGGTCAATATTAAGGTCAGATACCGTGCCGTTAGTTAACATAGAAAAGTGTCTTCGAATTTCCTTGTTTTAATGCACTATTTAAAATATACATAGTGTACCCCCTAATTGACCTATAATTATTTCCTGTGGTAGGGTACACTATTACCCTCAGATATAATACCTGGTTCAAGTTAAATATTATGGGTCAATATTAAGGTCTGATATTGCGCCTTGCGTTAGTTAACCATTGAAAGATGTCTTTGAATTTTTAAAGCATTTTAGAACGCTTATTTCTTCATTTTAAGCATCTCAGAACACTCTATTTCGCATAGGCATACATAGTAAACTTTAGGGTCACGCTGTGTACCCCCTAATTGACCTATAATTATTTCCTGTTGTAGGGTACACTATTACCCTGTAATATAATAGGTGGTCCAATTTAAAAATTATAGGTCAATATTAAGGTCCGATACCGTGCCGTTAGTTAGCATAGAAAAATGTCTTTGAATTTTTAAAGCATTTTAGAACGCTTATTTCCTCATTTTAAGCTTCTCAGAACACTTCATTTCGCATAGGCATACATAGAAAACTTTAGGGTCACTCTGCGTACCCCCTAATTGACCTATAATTATTTCCTGTGGTAGGGTACACTATAACCCTGTAATATAATACGTGGTCCAATTTAAAAATTATAGGTCAATATTAAGGTCCGATACCGTGCCGTTAGTTAACATAGAAAAGTGTCTTCGTATTTCCTTGTTTTAATGCACTATTTAAAATATACATAGTGTACCCCCTAATTGACCTATAATTATTTCCTGTGGTAGGGTACACTATTACCCTGTAATATAATACCTGGTCCAATTTAAATATTATGGGTCAATATTAAGGTCTGATATTGCGCCTTGCGTTAGATAACCATTGAAAGATGTCTTTGAATTTTTAAAGCATTTTAGAACGCTTATTTCTTCATTTTAAGCTTCTCAGAACACTCTATTTCGCATAGGCATACATAGTAAAATTTAGGGTCACGCTGTGTACCCCCTAAATGACCTATAATTATTTCCTGTGGTAGGGTACACTATTACCCTGTAATATAATACGTGGTCCAATTTAAAAATTATAGGTCAATATTAAGTTCCGATACCGTGCCGTTATTTAACATTGAAAAATGTCTTCGTATTTCCTTGTTTTAATGCACTATTTAAAATATTCATAGTGTACCCCCTAATTGACCTATAATTATTTCCTGTGGTAGGGTACACTATTACCCTGTAATACAATACCTGGTTCAATTTAAATATTATGGGTCAATATTAAGGTTTGATATTGCGCCTTGCGTTAGTTAACCATTGAAAGATGTCTTTGAATTTTTAAAGCATTTTAGAACGCTTATTTCTTCATTTTAAGCTTCTCAGAACACTTTATTCCGCATAGGCATACGTAGTAAACTTTAGGGTCACGCTGTGTACCCCCTAATTGACCTATAATTATTTCCTGTGGTAGGGTACACTATTACCCTGTAATATAATAGGTGGTCCAATTTAAAAATTATAGGTCAATTTTAAGGTCCGATACCGTGCCGTTAGTTAACATAGAAAAATGTCTTTGAATTTTTAAAGCATTTTAGAACGCTTATTTCCTCATTTTAAGCTTCTCAGAACACTTTATTTCGCATAGGCATACATAGTAAATTTTAGGGTCACTCTGTGTACCCCCTAATTGACCTATAATTATTTCCTGTGGTAGGGTACACTATAACCCTGTAATATAATACGTGGTCCAATTTAAAAATTATAGGTCAATATTAAGGTGCAATACCGTGCCGTTAGTTAACATAGAAAAGTGTCTTCGTATTTTCTTGTTTTAATGCACTATTTAAAACATACATAGTGTACCCCCTAATTGACCTATAATTATTTCCTGTTGTAGGGTACACTATTACCCTGTAATATAATACCTGGTCCAATTGAAATATTATGGTTCCATATTAAGGTCTGATATCGCGCCTTGCGTTAGTTAATAATTGAAAGATGTCTTTGAATTTTTAAAGCATTTTAGAACGCTTATTTCTTCATTTTAAGCTTCTCAGATAACTCTATTTCGCATAGACATACATAGTAAATTTTAGGGTCACGCTGTGTACCACCTAATTGACCTATAATTATTTCCTGTGGTAAGGTACACTATTACCCTGTAATATAATACGTGGTACAATTAATAAATTATAGGTCAATATTAAGGTCCGATACCGTGCGGTTAGTTAACATAGAAAAGTGTCTTCGTATTTCCTTGTTTTAATGCACTATTTAAAATATACATAGTGTACCCCCTAATTGACCTATAATTATTTCCTGTGGTAGGGTACACTATTACCCTGTAATATAATACCTGGACCAATTTAAATATTATGGGTCAATATTAAGGTCTGATATTGCGCCTTGCGCTAGTTAACCATTGAAAGATGTCTTTGAATTTTTAAAGCATTTTAGAACGCTTATTTCTTCATTTTAAGCTTCTCAGAACACTCTATTTCGCATAAGCATACATAGTAAAATTTAGGGTCACGCTGTGTACCCCCTAAATGACCTATAATTATTTCCTGTGGTAGGGTACACTATTACACTGTAATATAATACGTGGTCCAATTTAAAAATTATAGGTCAATATTAAGGACCGATACCGTGCCGTTAGTTAACATTGAAAAATGTCTTTGAATTTTTAAAGCATTTTAGAACGCTTATTTCCTCATTTTAAGCTTCTCAGAACACTTTATTTCGCATAGGCATACATAGTAAACTTTAGGGTCTCTCTGTGTACCCCCTAATTGACCTATAATTATTTCCTGTTGTAGGGTACACTATAACCCTGTAATATAATACGTGGTCCAATTTAAAAATTATAGGTCAATATTAAGGTCCGCTACCGTGCCGTTAGTTAACATAGAAAAGTGTATTCGTATTTCCTTGTTTTAATGCACTATTTAAAATATACATAGTGTACCCCCTAATTGACCTATAATTATTTCCTGTGGTAGGGTACACTATTACCCTGTAATATAATACCTATTCCAATTTAAATATTATGGGTCAATATTAAGGTCTGATATTGCGCCTTGCGTTAGTTAACCATTGAAAGATGTCTTTGAATTTTTAAAGCATTTTAGAACGCTTATTTCTTCATTTTAAGCATCTCAGAACACTCTATTTCGCATAGGCATACATAGTAAAATTTAGGGTCACGCTGTGTACCCCCTAAATGACCTATAATTATATCCTGTGGTAGGGTACACTATTTCCCTGTAATATAATACGTGGTCCAATTTAAAAATTATAGGTCAATATTAAGGTCCGATACCGTGCCGTTAGTTAACATAAAAAAATGTCTTTGAATTTTTAAAGCATTTTAGAAAGCTTATTTCCTCATTTTAAGCTTCTCAGAACACTTTATTTCGCATAGGCATACATAGTAAACTTTAGGGTCACGCTGTGTACCCCCTAATTGACCTATAATTATTTCCTGTGGTAGGGTACACTATTACCCTGTAATACAATACCTGGTTCAATTTAAATATTATGGGTCAATATTAAGGTTTGATATTGCGCCTTGCGTTAGTTAACCATTGAAAGATGTCTTTGAATTTTTAAAGCATTTTAGAACGCTTATTTCTTCATTTTAAGCTTCTCAGAACACTTTATTTCGCATAGGCATACATAGTAAACTTTAGGGTCACGCTGTGTACCCCCTAATTGACCTATAATTATTTCCTGTGGTAAGGTACACTATTACCCTGTAATATATTAGGTGATCCAATTTAAAAAATATAGGTCAATATTAAGGTCCGATACCGTGCCGTTAGTTAGCATAGAAAAATGTCATTGAAATTTTAAAGCATTTTAGAACGCTTATTTCCTCATTTTAAGCTTCTCAGAACACTTTATTTCGCATAGGCATACATAGTAAACTTTAGGGTCACTCTTCGTACCCCCTAATTTACATATAATTATTTCCTGTGGTAGGGTACACTATAACCCTGTAATATAATACGTTGTCCAATTTAAAAATTATAGGTCAATATTAAGGTCCGATACCGTGCCGTTAGTTAACATAGAAAAGTGTCTTCGTATTTCCTTGTTTTAATGCACTATTTAAAATATACATAGTGTACCCCCTAATTGACCTATAATTATTTCCTGTGGTAGGGTACACTATTACCCTGTAATATAATACCTGGTCCAATTTAAATATTATGGGTCAATATTAAGGTCTGATATTGCGCCTTGCGTTAGATAACCATTGAAAGATGTCTTTTAATTTTTAAAGCATTTTAGAACGCTTATTTCTTCATTTTAAGCTTCTCAAACACTCTATTTCGCATAGGCATACATAGTAAAATTTAGGGTCACGCTGTGTACCCCCTAAATGACCTATAATTATTTCCTGTGGTAGGGTACACTATTACCCTGTAATATAATACGTGGTCCAATTTAAAAATTATAGGTCAATATTAAGTTCCGATACCGTGCCGTTATTTAACATTGAAAAATGTCTTCGTATTTCCTTGTTTTAATGCACTATTTAAAATATTCATAGTGTACCCCCTAATTGACCTATAATTATTTCCTGTGGTAGGGTACACTATTACCCTGTAATACAATACCTGGTTCAATTTAAATATTATGGGTCAATATTAAGGTTTGATATTGCGCCTTGCGTTAGTTAACCATTGAAAGATGTCTTTGAATTTTTAAAGCATTTTAGAACGCTTATTTCTTCATTTTAAGCTTCTCAGAACACTTTATTCCGCATAGGCATACGTAGTAAACTTTAGGGTCACGCTGTGTACCCCCTAATTGACCTATAATTATTTCCTGTGGTAGGGTACACTATTACCCTGTAATATAATAGGTGGTCCAATTTAAAAATTATAGGTCAATTTTAAGGTCCGATACCGTGCCGTTAGTTAACATAGAAAAATGTCTTTGAATTTTTAAAGCATTTTAGAACGCTTATTTCCTCATTTTAAGCTTCTCAGAACACTTTATTTCGCATAGGCATACATAGTAAATTTTAGGGTCACTCTGTGTACCCCCTAATTGACCTATAATTATTTCCTGTGGTAGGGTACACTATAACCCTGTAATATAATACGTGGTCCAATTTAAAAATTATAGGTCAATATTAAGGTGCAATACCGTGCCGTTAGTTAACATAGAAAAGTGTCTTCGTATTTTCTTGTTTTAATGCACTATTTAAAACATACATAGTGTACCCCCTAATTGACCTATAATTATTTCCTGTTGTAGGGTACACTATTACCCTGTAATATAATACCTGGTCCAATTGAAATATTATGGTTCCATATTAAGGTCTGATATCGCGCCTTGCGTTAGTTAATAATTGAAAGATGTCTTTGAATTTTTAAAGCATTTTAGAACGCTTATTTCTTCATTTTAAGCTTCTCAGAACACTCTATTTCGCATAGACATACATAGTAAATTTTAGGGTCACGCTGTGTACCACCTAATTGACCTATAATTATTTCCTGTGGTAAGGTACACTATTACCCTGTAATATAATACGTGGTACAATTAATAAATTATAGGTCAATATTAAGGTCCGATACCGTGCGGTTAGTTAACATAGAAAAGTGTCTTCGTATTTCCTTGTTTTAATGCACTATTTAAAATATACATAGTGTACCCCCTAATTGACCTATAATTATTTCCTGTGGTAGGGTACACTATTACCCTGTAATATAATACCTGGACCAATTTAAATATTATGGGTCAATATTAAGGTCTGATATTGCGCCTTGCGCTAGTTAACCATTGAAAGATGTCTTTGAATTTTTAAAGCATTTTAGAACGCTTATTTCTTCATTTTAAGCTTCTCAGAACACTCTATTTCGCATAAGCATACATAGTAAAATTTAGGGTCACGCTGTGTACCCCCTAAATGACCTATAATTATTTCCTGTGGTAGGGTACACTATTACACTGTAATATAATACGTGGTCCAATTTAAAAATTATAGGTCAATATTAAGGACCGATACCGTGCCGTTAGTTAACATTGAAAAATGTCTTTGAATTTTTAAAGCATTTTAGAACGCTTATTTCCTCATTTTAAGCTTCTCAGAACACTTTATTTCGCATAGGCATACATAGTAAACTTTAGGGTCTCTCTGTGTACCCCCTAATTGACCTATAATTATTTCCTGTTGTAGGGTACACTATAACCCTGTAATATAATACGTGGTCCAATTTAAAAATTATAGGTCAATATTAAGGTCCGCTACCGTGCCGTTAGTTAACATAGAAAAGTGTATTCGTATTTCCTTGTTTTAATGCACTATTTAAAATATACATAGTGTACCCCCTAATTGACCTATAATTATTTCCTGTGGTAGGGTACACTATTACCCTGTAATATAATACCTATTCCAATTTAAATATTATGGGTCAATATTAAGGTCTGATATTGCGCCTTGCGTTAGTTAACCATTGAAAGATGTCTTTGAATTTTTAAAGCATTTTAGAACGCTTATTTCTTCATTTTAAGCATCTCAGAACACTCTATTTCGCATAGGCATACATAGTAAAATTTAGGGTCACGCTGTGTACCCCCTAAATGACCTATAATTATATCCTGTGGTAGGGTACACTATTTCCCTGTAATATAATACGTGGTCCAATTTAAAAATTATAGGTCAATATTAAGGTCCGATACCGTGCCGTTAGTTAACATAAAAAAATGTCTTTGAATTTTTAAAGCATTTTAGAAAGCTTATTTCCTCATTTTAAGCTTCTCAGAACACTTTATTTCGCATAGGCATACATAGTAAACTTTAGGGTCACGCTTTGTACCCCCTAATTGACCTATAATTATTTCCTGTGGTAGGGTACACTATTACCCTGTAATACAATACCTGGTTCAATTTAAATATTATGGGTCAATATTAAGGTTTGATATTGCGCCTTGCGTTAGTTAACCATTGAAAGATGTCTTTGAATTTTTAAAGCATTTTAGAACGCTTATTTCTTCATTTTAAGCTTCTCAGAACACTTTATTTCGCATAGGCATACATAGTAAACTTTAGGGTCACGCTGTGTACCCCCTAATTGACCTATAATTATTTCCTGTGGTAAGGTACACTATTACCCTGTAATATATTAGGTGATCCAATTTAAAAAATATAGGTCAATATTAAGGTCCGATACCGTGCCGTTAGTTAGCATAGAAAAATGTCATTGAAATTTTAAAGCATTTTAGAACGCTTATTTCCTCATTTTAAGCGTCTCAGAACACTTTATTTCGCATAGGCATACATAGTAAACTTTAGGGTCACTCTTCGTACCCCCTAATTTACATATAATTATTTCCTGTGGTAGGGTACACTATAACCCTGTAATATAATACGTTGTCCAATTTAAAAATTATAGGTCAATATTAAGGTCCGATACCGTGCCGTTAGTTAACATAGAAAAGTGTCTTCGTATTTCCTTGTTTTAATGCACTATTTAAAATATACATAGTGTACCCCCTAATTGACCTATAATTATTTCCTGTGGTAGGGTACACTATTACCCTGTAATATAATACCTGGTCCAATTTAAATATTATGGGTCAATATTAAGGTCTGATATTGCGCCTTGCGTTAGTTAACCATTGAAAGATGTCTTTGAATTTTTAAAGCATTTTAGAACGCTTATTTCTTCATTTTAAGCATCTCAGAACACACTATTTCGCATAGGCATACATAGTAAAATTTAGGGTCACGCTGTGTACCCCCTAAATGACCTATAATTATTTCCTTTGGTAGGGTACACTATTACCCTGTAATATAATACGTGGTCCAATTTAAAAATTATAGGTCAATAATAAGGTCCGATACCGTGCTGTTAGTTAACATAGAAAAATGTCTTTGAATTTTTAAAGCATTTTAGAACGCTTATTTCTTCATTTTAAGCTTCTCAGAACACTCTATTTCGCATAGGCATACATAGTAAATTTTAGGGTCACGCTGTGTACCACCTAATTAACCTATAATTATTTCCTGTGGTAAGGTACACTATTACCCTGTAATATAATACGTGGTACAATTTAAAAATTATAGGTCAATATTAAGGT
Organism: Parasteatoda tepidariorum; assembly: GCF_982258835.1. Lineage (NCBI taxonomy): Eukaryota > Metazoa > Arthropoda > Arachnida > Araneae > Theridiidae > Parasteatoda > Parasteatoda tepidariorum. The sequence goes on from NW_028257370.1 coordinate 535,480, forward strand.
CCGATACCGTGCCGTTAGTTAACATAGAAAAGTGTCTTCGTATTTCCTTGTTTTAATGCACTATTTAAAATATACATAGTGTACCCCCTAATTGACCTATAATTATTTCCTGTGGTAGGGTACACTATTACCCTGTAATATAATACCTGGTCCAATTTAAATATTATGGGTCAATATTAAGGTCTGATATTGCGAATTGCGTTAGTTAACGATTGAAAGATGTTTTTGAATTTTTAAAGCATTTTAGAACGCTTATTTCTTCATTTTAAGCATCTCAGAACACTCTATTTCGCATAGGCATATATATAGTAAACTTTAGGGTCACTCTGTGTACCCCCTAATTGAAATATAATTATTTCCTGTGGTAGGGTACACTATAACCCTGTAATATAATACGTGGTCCAATTTAAAAATTATAGGTCAATATTAAGGTCCGATACCGTGCCGTTAGTTAACATAGAAAAGTGTCTTCGTATATCCTTGTTTTAATGCACTATTTAAAATATACATAGTGTACCCCCTAATTGACCTATAATAATTTCCTGTGGTAGGGTACACTATTACCCTGTAATATAATACCTGGTCCAATTTAAATATTATGGGTCAATATTAAGGTCTGATATTGCGCCTTGCGTTAGTTAACCATTGGAAGATGTCTTTGAATTTTTAAAGCATTTTAGAACGCTTATTTCTTCATTTTAAGCATCTCAGAACACTCTATTTCGCATAGGCATACATAGTAAAATTTAGGGTCACGCTGTGTACCCCCAAAATGACCTATAATTATTTCCTGTGGTAGGGTGCACTATTACCCTGTAATATAATACGTGGTCCAATTTAAAAATTATAGGTCAATATTAAGGTCCGATACCGTGCCGTTAGTTAACATAGAAAAATGTCTTTGAATTTTTAAAGCATTTTAGAACGCTTATTTCCTCATTTTAAGCTTCTCAGAACACTTTATTTTGCATAGGCAAACATAGTAAACTTTAGGGTCACGCTGTGTACCCCCTAATTGACCTATAATTATTTCCTTTGGTAGGGTAAACTATTACCCTGTAATATAATACCTGGTCCAATTTAAATTTTATGGGTCAATATTAAGGTCTGATATTGCGCCTTGCGTTAGTTAACCATTGAAAGATGTCTTTGAATTTTTAAAGCATTTTAGAACGCTTCTTTCTTCATTTTAAGCTTCTCAGAACACTCTATTTCGCATAGGCATACATAGTAAAATTTAGGGTCACTCTGTGTACCCCCTAATTGACCTATAATTATTTCCTGTGGTAGGGTACACTATAACCCTGTAATATAATACGTGGTCCAATTTAAAAATTATAGGTCAATATTAAGGTGCAATACCGTGCCGTTAGTTAACATAGAAAAGAGTCTTCGTATTTTCTTGTTTTAATGCACTATTTAAAACATACATAGTGTACCCCCTAATTGACCTATAATTATTTCCTGTTGTAGGGTACACTATTACCCTGTAATATAATACCTGGTCCAATTGAAATATTATGGTTCCATATTAAGGTCTGATATCGCGCCTTGCGTTAGTTAACCATTGAAAGATGTCTTTGAATTTTTAAAGCATTTTAGAACGCTTATTTCTTCATTTTAAGCTTCTCAGAACACTTTATTTCGCATAGGCATACATAGTAAACTTTAGGGTCACGCTGTGTACCCCCTAATTGACCTATAATTATTTCCTGTGGTAGGGTACACTATTACCCTGTAATATAATAGGTGGTCCAATTTAAAAATTATAGGTCAATATTAAGGTCCGATACCGTGCCGTTAGTTAGCATAGAAAAATGTCTTTGAATTTTTAAAGCATTTTAGAACGCTTATTTCCTCATTTTAAGCTTCTCAGAACACTTCATTTCGCATAGGCATATATAGTAAACTTTAGGGTCACTCTGTGTACCCCCTAATTGACCTATAATTATTTCCTGTGGTAGGGCACACTATTACCCTGTAATATAATACGTGGTCCAATTTAAAAATTATAGGTCAATATTAAGTTCCGATACCGTGCCGTTAGTTAACATTGAAAAATGTCTTCGTATTTCCTTGTTTTAATGCACTATTTAAAATATACATAGTGTACCCCCTAATTGACCTATAATTATTTCCTGTGGTAGGGTACACTATTACCCTGTAATACAATACCTGGTTCAATTTAAATATTATGGGTCAATATTAAGGTTTGATATTGCGCCTTGCGTTAGTTAACCATTGAAAGATGTCTTTGAATTTTTAAAGCATTTTAGAACGCTTATTTCTTCATTTTAAGCTTCTCAGAACACTCTATTTCGCATAGGCATACATAGTAAAATTTAGGGTCACGCTGTGTACCCCCTAATTGACCTATAATTATTTCCTGTGGTAGGGTACACTATTACCCTGTAATATAATAGGTGGTCCAATTTAAAAATTATAGGTCAATATTAAGGTCCGATACCGTGCCGTTAGTTAGCATAGAAAAATGTCTTTGAATTTTTAAAGCATTTTAGAACGCTTATTTCCTCATTTTAAGCTTCTCAGAACACTTCATTTCGCATAGGCATACATAGAAAACTTTAGGGTCACTCTGCGTACCCCCTAATTGACCTATAATTATTTCCTGTGGTAGGGTACACTATAACCCTGTAATATAATACGTGGTCCAATTTAAAAATTATAGGTCAATATTAAGGTCCGATACCGTGCCGTTAGTTAACATAGAAAAGTGTCTTTGTATTTCCTTGTTTTAATGCACTATTTAAAATATACATAGTGTACCCCCTAATTGACCTATAATTATTTCCTGTGGTAGGGTACACTATTACCCTGTAATATAATACCTGGTCCAATTTAAATATTATGGGTCAATATTAAGGTCTGATATTGCGCCTTGCGTTAGTTAACCATTAAAAGAAGTCTTTGAATTTTTAAAGCATTTTAGAACGCTTATTTCTTCATTTTAAGCTTCTCAGAACACTCTATTTCGCATAGGAATACATAGTAAATTTTAGGGTCACGCTGTGTACCACCTAATTGACCTATAATTATTTCCTGTGGTAAGGTACACTATTACCCTGTAATATAATACGTGGTACAATTTAAAAATTATAGGTCAATATTAAGGTCAGATACCGTGCCGTTAGTTAACATAGAAAAGTGTCTTCGTATTTCCTTGTTTTAATGCACTATTTAAAATATACATAGTGTACCCCCTAATTGACCTATAATTATTTCCTGTGGTAGGGTACACTATTACCCTGTAATATAATACCTATTTCAATTTAAATATTATGGGTCAATATTAAGGTCTGATATTGCGCCTTGCGTTAGTTAACCATTGAAAGATGTCTTTGAATTTTTAAAGCATTTTAGAACGCTTATTTCTTCATTTTAAGCATCTCAGAACACTCTATTTCGCATAGGCATACATAGTAAAATTTAGGGTCACGCTGTGTACCCCCTAAATGACCTATAATTATATCCTGTGGTAGGGTACACTATTACCCTGTAATATAATACGTGGTCCAATTTAAAAATTATAGGTCAATATTAAGGTCCGATACCGTGCCGTTAGTTAACATAGAAAAATGTCTTTGAATTTTTAAAGCATTTTAGAACGCTTATTTCCTCATTTTAAGCTTCTCAGAACAATTTATTTCGCACAGGCATACATAGTAAACTTTAGGGTCACGCTGTGTACCCCCTAATTGACCTATAATTATTTCCTTTGGTTTGGGTACACTATTACCCTGTAATATAATACCTGGTTCAATTTAAAAATTATAGGTCAATAATAAGGTCCGATACCGTGCCGTTAGTTAACATAGAAAAATGTCTTTGAATTTTTAAAGCATTTTAGAACGCTTATTTCTTCATTTTAAGCTTCTCAGAGCAGTCTATTTCGCATAGGCATACATAGTAAAATTTAGGGTCACGCTGTGTACCCCCTAAATGACCTATAATTATTTCCTGTGGTAGGGCACACTATTACCCTGTAATATAATACGTGGTCCAATTTAAAAATTATAGGTCAATATTAAGTTCCGATACCGTGCCGTTAGTTAACATTGAAAAATGTCTTCGTATTTCCTTGTTTTAATGCACTATTTAAAATATACATAGTGTACCCCCTAATTGACCTATAATTATTTCCTGTGGTAGGGTACACTATTACCCTGTAATACAATACCTGGTTCAATTTAAATATTATGGGTCAATATTAAGGTTTGATATTGCGCCTTGCGTTAGTTAACCATTGAAAGATGTCTTTGAATTTTTAAAGCATTTTAGAACGCTTATTTCTTCATTTTAAGCTTCTCAGAACACTTTATTTCGCATAGGCATACATAGTAAACTTTAGGGTCACGCTGTGTACCCCCAAATTGACCTATAATTATTTCCTGTGGTAGGGTACACTATTACCCTGTAATATAATAGGTGGTCCAATTTAAAAATTATAGGTCAATATTAAGGTCCGATACCGTGCCGTTAGTTAGCATAGAAAAATGTCTTTGAATTTTTAAAGCATTTTAGAACGCTTATTTCCTCATTTTAAGCTTCTCAGAACACTTCATTTCGCATAGGCATACATAGAAAACTTTAGGGTCACTCTGCGTACCCCCTAAATGACCTATAATTATTTCCTGTGGTAGGGTACACTATAACCCTGTAATATAATACGTGGTCCAATTTAAAAATTATAGGTCAATATTAAGGTCCGATACCGTGCCGTTAGTTAACATAGAAAAGTGTCTTTGTATTTCCTTGTTTTAATGCACTATTTAAAATATACATAGTGTACCCCCTAATTGACCTATAATTATTTCCTGTGGTAGGGTACACTATTACCCTGTAATATAATACCTGGTCCAATTTAAATATTATGGGTCAATATTAAGGTCTGATATTGCGCCTTGCGTTAGTTAACCATTGAAAGATGTCTTTGAATTTTTAAAGCATTTTTGAACGCTTATTTCTTCATTTTAAGCATCTCAGAACACTCTATTTCGCATAGGCATACATAGTAAAATTTAGGGTCACGCTGTGTACCCCCTAAATGACCTATAATTATATCCTGTGGTAGGGTACACTATTACCCTGTAATATAATACGTGGTCCAATTTAAAAATTATAGGTCAATATTAAGGTCCGATACCGTGCCGTTAGTTAACATAGAAAAATGTCTTTGAATTTTTAAAGCATTTTAGAACGCTTATTTCCTCATTTTAAGCTTCTCAGAACAATTTATTTCGCACAGGCATACATAGTAAACTTTAGGGTCACGCTGTGTACCCCCTAATTGACCTATAATTATTTCCTTTGGTTTGGGTACACTATTACCCTGTAATATAATACCTGGTTCAATTTAAAAATTATAGGTCAATAATAAGGTCCGATACCGTGCCGTTAGTTAACATAGAAAAATGTCTTTGAATTTTTAAAGCATTTTAGAACGCTTATTTCTTCATTTTAAGCTTCTCAGAGCACTCTATTTCGCATAGGCATACATAGTAAAATTTAGGGTCACGCTGTGTACCCCCTAAATGACCTATAATTATTTCCTGTGGTAGGGCACACTATTACCCTGTAATATAATACGTGGTCCAATTTAAAAATTATAGGTCAATATTAAGTTCCGATACCGTGCCGTTAGTTAACATTGAAAAATGTCTTCGTATTTCCTTGTTTTAATGCACTATTTAAAATATACATAGTGTACCCCCTAATTGACCTATAATTATTTCCTGTGGTAGGGTACACTATTACCCTGTAATACAATACCTGGTTCAATTTAAATATTATGGGTCAATATTAAGGTTTGATATTGCGCCTTGCGTTAGTTAACCATTGAAAGATGTCTTTGAATTTTTAAAGCATTTTAGAACGCTTATTTCTTCATTTTAAGCTTCTCAGAACACTCTATTTCGCATAGGCATACATAGTAAAATTTAGGGTCACGCTGTGTACCCCCTAATTGACCTATAATTATTTCCTGTGGTAGGGTACACTATTACCCTGTAATATAATAGGTGGTCCAATTTAAAAATTATAGGTCAATATTAAGGTCCGATACCGTGCCGTTAGTTAGCATAGAAAAATGTCTTTGAATTTTTAAAGCATTTTAGAACGCTTATTTCCTCATTTTAAGCTTCTCAGAACACTTCATTTCGCATAGGCATACATAGAAAACTTTAGGGTCACTCTGCGTACCCCCTAATTGACCTATAATTATTTCCTGTGGTAGGGTACATTATAACCCTGTAATATAATACGTGGTCCAATTTAAAAATTATAGGTCAATATTAAGGTCCGATACCGTGCCGTTAGTTAACATAGAAAAGTGTCTTTGTATTTCCTTGTTTTAATGCACTATTTAAAATATACATAGTGTACCCCCTAATTGACCTATAATTATTTCCTGTGGTAGGGTACACTATTACCCTGTAATATAATACCTGGTCCAATTTAAATATTATGGGTCAATATTAAGGTCTGATATTGCGCCTTGCGTTAGTTAACCATTAAAAGAAGTCTTTGAATTTTTAAAGCATTTTAGAACGCTTATTTCTTCATTTTAAGCTTCTCAGAACACTCTATTTCGCATAGGAATACATAGTAAATTTTAGGGTCACGCTGTGTACCACCTAATTGACCTATAATTATTTCCTGTGGTAAGGTACACTATTACCCTGTAATATAATACGTGGTACAATTTAAAAATTATAGGTCAATATTAAGGTCCGATACCGTGCCGTTAGTTAACATAGAAAAATGTCTTTGAATTTTTAAAGCATTTTAGAACGCTTATTTCCTCATTTTAAGCTTCTCAGAACAATTTATTTCGCACAGGCATACATAGTAAACTTTAGGGTCACGCTGTGTACCCCCTAATTGACCTATAATTATTTCCTTTGGTTTGGGTACACTATTACCCTGTAATATAATACCTGGTTCAATTTAAAAATTATAGGTCAATAATAAGGTCCGATACCGTGCCGTTAGTTAACATAGAAAAATGTCTTTGAATTTTTAAAGCATTTTAGAACGCTTATTTCTTCATTTTAAGCTTCTCAGAGCACTCTATTTCGCATAGGCATACATAGTAAAATTTAGGGTCACGCTGTGTACCCCCTAAATGACCTATAATTATTTCCTGTGGTAGGGCACACTATTACCCTGTAATATAATACGTGGTCCAATTTAAAAATTATAGGTCAATATTAAGTTCCGATACCATGCCGTTAGTTAACATTGAAAAATGTCTTCGTATTTCCTTGTTTTAATGCACTATTTAAAATATACATAGTGTACCCCCTAATTGACCTATAATTATTTCCTGTGGTAGGGTACACTATTACCCTGTAATACAATACCTGGTTCAATTTAAATATTATGGGTCAATATTAAGGTTTGATATTGCGCCTTGCGTTAGTTAACCATTGAAAGATGTCTTTGAATTTTTAAAGCATTTTAGAACGCTTATTTCTTCATTTTAAGCTTCTCAGAACACTCTATTTCGCATAGGCATACTTAGTAAAATTTAGGGTCACGCTGTGTACCCCCTAAATGACCTATAATTATTTCCTGTGGTAGGGTACACTATTACCCTCTAATATAATACGTGGTCCAATTTAAAAATTATAGGTCAATATTAAGGTCCGATACCGTGCTGTTAGTTAACATAGAAAAATGTCTTTGAATTTTTAAAGCATTTTAGAACGCTTATTTCCTCATTTTAAGCTTCTCAGAACACTCTATTTCGCATAGGCATACATAGTAAATTTTAGGGTCACGCTTTGTACCACCTAATTGACCTATAATTATTTCCTGTGGTAAGGTACACTATTACCTTGTAATATAATACGTGGTACAATCTAAAAATTATAGGTCAATATTAAGGTCCGATACCGTGCCGTTAGTTAACATAGAAAAGTGTCTTCGTATTTCATTGTTTTAATGCACTATTTAAAATATACATAGTGTATCCCCTAATTGACCTATAATTATTTCCTGTGGTAGGGTACACTATTACCCTGTAATATAATAACTGGTCCAATTTAAATATTATGGGTCAATATTAAGGTCTGATATTGCGCCTTGCGCTAGTTAACCATTGAAAGATGTCTTTGAATTTTTAAAGCATTTTAGAACGCTTATTTCTTCATTTTAAGCTTCTCAGAACACTCTATTTCGCATAAGCATACATAGTAAAATTTAGGGTCACGCTGTGTACCCCCTAAATGACCTATAATTATTTCCTGTGGTAGGGTACACTATTACCCTGTAATATAATACGTGGTCCAATTTAAAAATTATAGGTCAATATTAAGGACCGATACCGTGCCGTTAGTTAACATTGAAAAATGTCTTTGAATTTTTAAAGCATTTTAGAACGCTTATTTCCTCATTTTAAGCTTCTCAGAACACTTTATTTCGCATAGGCATACATAGTAAACTTTAGGGTCTCTCTGTGTACCCCCTAATTGACCTATAATTATTTCCTGTGATGGGTACACTATAACCCTGTAATATAATACGTGGTCCAATTTAAAAATTATATGTCAATAATAAGGTCCGATACCGTGCCGTTAGTTAACATAGAAAAATGTCTTTGAATTTTTAAAGCATTTTAGAACGCTTATTTCTTCATTTTAAGCTTCTCAGAGCACTCTATTTCGCATAGGCATACATAGTAAAATTTAGGGTCACGCTGTGTACCCCCTAAATGACCTATAATTATTTCCTGTGGTAGGGCACACTATTACCCTGTAATATAATACGTGGTCCAATTTAAAAATTATAGGTCAATATTAAGTTCCGATACCGTGCCGTTAGTTAACATTGAAAAATGTCTTCGTATTTCCTTGTTTTAATGCACTATTTAAAATATACATAGTGTACCCCCTAATTGACCTATAATTATTTCCTGTGGTAGGGTACACTATTACCCTGTAATACAATACCTGGTTCAATTTAAATATTATGGGTCAATATTAAGGTTTGATATTGCGCCTTGCGTTAGTTAACCATTGAAAGATATCTTTGAATTTTTAAAGCATTTTAGAACGCTTATTTCTTCATTTTAAGCTTCTCAGAACACTCTATTTCGCATAGGCATACATAGTAAAATTTAGGGTCACGCTGTGTACCCCCTAATTGACCTATAATTATTTCCTGTGGTAGGGTACACTATTACCCTGTAATATAATAGGTGGTCCAATTTAAAAATTATAGGTCAATATTAAGGTCCGATACCGTGCCGTTAGTTAGCATAGAAAAATGTCTTTGAATTTTTAAAGCATTTTAGAACGCTTATTTCCTCATTTTAAGCTTCTCAGAACACTTCATTTCGCATAGGCATACATAGAAAACTTTAGGGTCACTCTGCGTACCCCCTAATTGACCTATAATTATTTCCTGTGGTAGGGTACATTATAACCCTGTAATATAATACGTGGTCCAATTTAAAAATTATAGGTCAATATTAAGGTCCGATACCGTGCCGTTAGTTAACATAGAAAAGTGTCTTTGTATTTCCTTGTTTTAATGCACTATTTAAAATATACATAGTGTACCCCCTAATTGACCTATAATTATTTCCTGTGGTAGGGTACACTATTACCCTGTAATATAATACCTGGTCCAATTTAAATATTATGGGTCAATATTAAGGTCTGATATTGCGCCTTGCGTTAGTTAACCATTAAAAGAAGTCTTTGAATTTTTAAAGCATTTTAGAACGCTTATTTCTTCATTTTAAGCTTCTCAGAACACTCTATTTCGCATAGGAATACATAGTAAATTTTAGGGTCACGCTGTGTACCACCTAATTGACCTATAATTATTTCCTGTGGTAAGGTACACTATTACCCTGTAATATAATACGTGGTACAATTTAAAAATTATAGGTCAATATTAAGGTCCGATACCGTGCCGTTAGTTAACATAGAAAAGTGTCTTCGTATTTCCTTGTTTTAATGCACTATTTAAAATATACATAGTGTACCCCCTAATTGACCTATAATTATTTCCTGTGGTAGGGTACACTATTACCCTGTAATATAATACAAATTTCAATTTAAATATTATGGGTCAATATTAAGGTCTGATATTGCGCCTTGCGTTAGTTAACCATTGAAAGATGTCTTTGAATTTTTAAAGCATTTTAGAACGCTTATTTCTTCATTTTAAGCATCTCAGAACACTCTATTTCGCATAGGCATACATAGTAAAATTTAGGGTCACGCTGTGTACCCCCTAAATGACCTATAATTATATCCTGTGGTAGGGTACACTATTACCCTGTAATATAATACGTGGTCCAATTTAAAAATTATAGGTCAATATTAAGGTCCGATACCGTGCCGTTAGTTAACATAGAAAAATGTCTTTGAATTTTTAAAGCATTTTAGAACGCTTATTTCCTCATTTTAAGCTTCTCAGAACAATTTATTTCGCACAGGCATACATAGTAAACTTTAGGGTCACGCTGTGTACCCCCTAATTGACCTATAATTATTTCCTTTGGTTTGGGTACACTATTACCCTGTAATATAATACCTGGTTCAATTTAAAAATTATAGGTCAATAATAAGGTCCGATACCGTGCCGTTAGTTAACATAGAAAAATGTCTTTGAATTTTTAAAGCATTTTAGAACGCTTATTTCTTCATTTTAAGCTTCTCAGAGCACTCTATTTCGCATAGGCATACATAGTAAAATTTAGGGTCACGCTGTGTACCCCCTAAATGACCTATAATTATTTCCTGTGGTAGGGCACACTATTACCCTGTAATATAATACGTGGTCCAATTTAAAAATTATAGGTCAATATTAAGTTCCGATACCATGCCGTTAGTTAACATTGAAAAATGTCTTCGTATTTCCTTGTTTTAATGCACTATTTAAAATATACATAGTGTACCCCCTAATTGACCTATAATTATTTCCTGTGGTAGGGTACACTATTACCCTGTAATACAATACCTGGTTCAATTTAAATATTATGGGTCAATATTAAGGTTTGATATTGCGCCTTGCGTTAGTTAACCATTGAAAGATGTCTTTGAATTTTTAAAGCATTTTAGAACGCTTATTTCTTCATTTTAAGCTTCTCAGAACACTCTATTTCGCATAGGCATACTTAGTAAAATTTAGGGTCACGCTGTGTACCCCCTAAATGACCTATAATTATTTCCTGTGGTAGGGTACACTATTACCCTCTAATATAATACGTGGTCCAATTTAAAAATTATAGGTCAATATTAAGGTCCGATACCGTGCTGTTAGTTAACATAGAAAAATGTCTTTGAATTTTTAAAGCATTTTAGAACGCTTATTTCCTCATTTTAAGCTTCTCAGAACACTCTATTTCGCATAGGCATACATAGTAAATTTTAGGGTCACGCTTTGTACCACCTTATTGACCTATAATTATTTCCTGTGGTAAGGTACACTATTACCTTGTAATATAATACGTGGTACAATCTAAAAATTATAGGTCAATATTAAGGTCCGATACCGTGCCGTTAGTTAACATAGAAAAGTGTCTTCGTATTTCATTGTTTTAATGCACTATTTAAAATATACATAGTGTATCCCCTAATTGACCTATAATTATTTCCTGTGGTAGGGTACACTATTACCCTGTAATATAATAACTGGTCCAATTTAAATATTATGGGTCAATATTAAGGTCTGATATTGCGCCTTGCGCTAGTTAACCATTGAAAGATGTCTTTGAATTTTTAAAGCATTTTAGAACGCTTATTTCTTCATTTTAAGCTTCTCAGAACACTCTATTTCGCATAAGCATACATAGTAAAATTTAGGGTCACGCTGTGTACCCCCTAAATGACCTATAATTATTTCCTGTGGTAGGGTACACTATTACCCTGTAATATAATACGTGGTCCAATTTAAAAATTATAGGTCAATATTAAGGACCGATACCGTGCCGTTAGTTAACATTGAAAAATGTCTTTGAATTTTTAAAGCATTTTAGAACGCTTATTTCCTCATTTTAAGCTTCTCAGAACACTTTATTTCGCATAGGCATACATAGTAAACTTTAGGGTCTCTCTGTGTACCCCCTAATTGACCTATAATTATTTCCTGTGATGGGTACACTATAACCCTGTAATATAATACGTGGTCCAATTTAAAAATTATATGTCAATATTAAGGTCCGATACCGTGCCGTTAGTTAACATAGAAAAGTGTCTTCGTATTTCCTTGTTTTAATGCACTATTTAAAATATACATAGTGTACCCCCTAATTGACCTATAATTATTTCCTGTGGTAGGGTACACTATTACCCTGTAATATAATACCTGGTCCAATTTAAATATTATGGGTCAATATTAAGGTCTGATATTGCGCCTTGCGTTAGTTAACCATTGAAAGATGTCTTTGAATTTTTAAAGCATTTTAGAACGCTTATTTCTTCATTTTAAGCATCTCAGAACACTCTATTTCGCATAGGCATACATAGTAAAATTTAGGGTCACGCTGTGTACCCCCTAAATGACCTATAATTATATCCTGTGGTAGGGTACACTATTACCCTGTAATATAATACGTGGTCCAATTTAAAAATTATAGGTCAATATTAAGGTCCGATACCGTGCCGTTAGTTAACATAGAAAAATGTCTTTGAATTTTTAAAGCATTTTAGAACGCTTATTTCCTCATTTTAAGCTTCTCAGAACAATTTATTTCGCACAGGCATACATAGTAAACTTTAGGGTCACGCTGTGTACCCCCTAATTGACCTATAATTATTTCCTTTGGTTTGGGTACACTATTACCCTGTAATATAATACCTGGTTCAATTTAAAAATTATAGGTCAATAATAAGGTCCGATACCGTGCCGTTAGTTAACATAGAAAAATGTCTTTGAATTTTTAAAGCATTTTAGAACGCTTATTTCTTCATTTTAAGCTTCTCAGAGCACTCTATTTCGCATAGGCATACATAGTAAAATTTAGGGTCACGCTGTGTACCCCCTAAATGACCTATAATTATTTCCTGTGGTAGGGCACACTATTACCCTGTAGTATAATACGTGGTCCAATTTAAAAATTATAGGTCAATATTAAGTTCCGATACCGTGCCGTTAGTTAACATAGAAAAGTGTCTTCGTATTTCCTTGTTTTAATGCACTATTTAAAATATACATAGTGTACCCCCTAATTGACCTATAATTATTTCCTGTGGAAGGGTACACTATTACCCTGTAATATAATAACTGGTCCAATTTAAATATTATGGGTCAATATTAAGGTCTGATATTGCGCCTTGCGCTAGTTAACCATTGAAAGATGTCTTTGAATTTTTAAAGCATTTTAGAACGCTTATTTCTTCATTTTAAGCTTCTCAGAACACTCTATTTCGCATAAGCATACATAGTAAAATTTAGGGTCACGCTGTGTACCCCCTAAATGACCTATAATTATTTCCTGTGGTAGGGTACACTATTACCCTGTAATATAATACGTGGTCCAATTTAAAAATTATAGGTCAATATTAAGGACCGATACCGTGCCGTTAGTTAACATTGAAAAATGTCTTTGAATTTTTAAAGCATTTTAGAACGCTTATTTCCTCATTTTAAGCTTCTCAGAACACTTTATTTCGCATAGGCATACATAGTAAACTTTAGGGTCTCTCTGTGTACCCCCTAATTGACCTATAATTATTTCCTGTGATGGGTACACTATAACCCTGTAATATAATACGTGGTCCAATTTAAAAATTATAGGTCAATATTAAGGTCCGATACCGTGCCGTTAGTTAACATAGAAAAGTGTCTTCGTATTTCCTTGTTTTAATGCACTATTTAAAATATACATAGTGTACCCCCTAATTGACCTATAATTATTTCCTGTGGTAGGGTACACTATTACCCTGTAATATAATACCTGGTCCAATTTAAATATTATGGGTCAATATTAAGGTCTGATATTGCGCCTTGCGTTAGTTAACCATTGAAAGATGTCTTTGAATTTTTAAAGCATTTTAGAACGCTTATTTCTTCATTTTACGCTTCTCAGAACACTCTATTTCGCATAGGCATACATAGTAAATTTTAGGGTCACGCTGTGTACCACCTAATTGACCTATAATTATTTCCTGTGGTAAGGTACACTATTACCCTGTAATATAATACGGGGTACAATTTAAAAATTATAGGTCAATTTTAAGGTCCGATACCGTGCAGTTAGTTAACATAGAAAAGTGTCTTCGTATTTCCTTGTTTTAATGCACTATTTAAAATATACATAGTGTACCCCCTAATTGACCTATAATTATTTCCTGTGGTAGGGTACACTATTACCCTGTAATATAATACCTGGTCCAATTTAAATATTATGGGTCAATATTAAGGTCTGATATTGCGCCTTGCGCTAGTTAACCATTGAAAGATGTCTTTGAATTTTTAAAGCATTTTAGAACGCTTATTTCTTTATTTTAAGCTTCTCAGAACACTCTATTTCGCATAAGCATACATAGTAAAATTTAGGGTCACGCTGTGTACCCCCTAAATGACCTTTAATTATTTCCTGTGGTAGGGTACACTATTACCCTGTAATATAATACGTGGTCCAATTTAAAAATTATAGGTCAATATTAAGGTCCGATACCGTGCCGTTAGTTAACATTGAAAAATGTCTTTGAATTTTTAAAGCATTTTAGAACGCTTATTTCCTCATTTTAAGCTTCTCAGAACACTTTATTTCGCATAGGCATACATAGTAAACTTTAGGGTCTCTCTGTGTACCCCCTAATTGACCTATAATTATTTCCTGTGGTAGGGTACACTATAACCCTGTAATATAATACGTGGTCCAATTAAAAATTATAGGTCAATATTAAGTTCCGATACCGTGACGTTAGTTAACATAGAAAAGTGTCTTCGTATTTCCTTGTTTTAATGCACTATTTAAAATATACATAGTGTACCCCCTAATTGACCTATAATTATTTCCTGTGGTAGGGTACACTATTACCCTGTAATATAATACCTATTCCAATTTAAATATTATGGGTCAATATTAAGGTCTGATATTGCGCCTTGCGTTAGTTAACCATTGAAAGATGTCTTTGAATTTTTAAAGCATTTTAGAACGCTTATTTCTTCATTTTAAGCATCTCAGAACACTCTATTTCGCATAGGCATACATAGTAAAATTTAGGGTCACGCTGTGTACCCCCTAAATGACCTATAATTATATCCTGTGGTAGGGTACACTACTACCCTGTAATATAATACGTGGTCCAATTTAAAAATTATAGGTCAATATTAAGGTCCGATACCGTGCCGTTAGTTAACATAGAAAAATGTCTTTGAATTTTTAAAGCATTTTAGAACGCTTATTTCCTCATTTTAAGCTTCTCAGAACACTTTATTTCGCATAGACATACATAGTAAACTTTAGGGTCACGCTGTGTACCCCCTAATTGACCTATAATTATTTCCTTTGGTGGGGTACACTATTACCCTGTAATATAATACCTGGTCCAATTTAAATATTATGGGTCAATATTAAGGTCTGATATTGCGCCTTGCGTTAGTTAACCATTGAAAGATGTCTTTGAATTTTTAAAGCATTTTAGAACGCTTATTTCTTCATTTTAAGCTTCTCAGAGCACTCTATTTCGCATAGACATACATAGTAAAATTTAGGGTCACGCTCTGTACCCCCTAAATGACCTATAATTATTTCCTGTGGTAGGGTACACTATTACCCTGTAATATAATACGTGGTCCAATTTAAAAATTATAGGTCAATATTAAGTTCCGATACCGTGCCGTTAGTTAACATTGAAAAATGTCTTCGTATTTCCTTGTTTTAATGCACTATTTAAAATATACATAGTGAACCCCCTAATTGACCTATAATTATTTCCTGTGGTAGGGTACACTATTACCCTGTAATATAATACCTGGCCCAATTTAAATATTATGGGTCAATATTAAGGTCTGATATTGCGCCTTGCGTTAGTTAACCATTGAAAGGTGTCTTTGAATTTTTAAAGCATTTTAGAACGCTTATTTCTTCATTTTAAGCATCTCAGAACACTCTATTTCGCATAGGCATACATAGTAAAATTTAGGAACACGCTGTGTACCCCCTAAATGACCTATAAGTATTTCCTGAGGTAGGGTACACTATTACCCTTTAATATAATACGTGGTCCAATTTAAAAATTATAGGTCAATATTAAGGTCCGATACCATGCCGTTAGTTAACATAGAAAAGTGTCTTCGTATTTTCTTGTTTTAATGCACTATTTAAAACATACATAGTGTACCCCCTATTTGACCTATAATTATTTCCTGTTGTAGGGTACACTATTACCCTGTAATATAATACCTGGGCCAATTGAAATATTCTGGTTCCATATTAAGGTTTGATATCGCGCCTTGCGTTAGTTAACCATTGAAAGATGTCTTTGAATTTTTAAAGCATTTTAGAACGCTTATTTCTTCATTTTAAGCATCTCAGAACACTCTATTTCGCATAGGCATACATAGTAAAATTTAGGGTCACGCTGTGTACCCCCTAAATGACCTATAATTATTTCCTGTGGTAGGGTACACTATTACCCTGTAATATAATACGTGGTCCAATTAAAAAATTATAGGTCAATATTAAGGTCCGATACCGTGCCGTTAGTTAACATAGAAAAATGTCTTTGAATTTTTAAAGAATTTTAGAACGCTTATTTCCTCATTTTTAGCTTCTCAGAACACTTTATTTCGCATAGGCATACATAGTAAACTTTAGGGTCACTCTGTGTACCCCCTAATTGACCTATAATTATTTCCTGTGGTAGGGTACACTATAACCCTGTAATATAATACGTGGTCCAATTTAAAAATTATAGGTCAATATTAAGGTCCGATACCGTGCCGTTAGTTAACATAGAAAAGTGTCTTCGTATTTTCTTGTTTTAATGCACTATTTAAAACATACATAGTGTACCCCCTAATTGACCTATAATTATTTCCTGTTGTAGGGTACACTATTACCCTGTAATATAATACCTGGTCCAATTGAAATATTATGGTTCCATATTAAGGTCTGATATCGCGCCTTGCGTTAGTTAACCATTGAAAGATGTCTTTGAATTTTTAAAGCATTTTAGAACGCTTATTTCTTCATTTTAAGCTTCTCAGAACACTCTATTTCGCATAGGCATACATAGTAAATTTTAGGGTCACGCTGTGTACCACCTAATTGACCTATAATTATTTCCTGTGGTAAGGTACACTATTACCCTGTAATATAATACTTGGTACAATTTAAAAATTATAGGTCAATATTAAGGTCCGATACCGTGCCGTTAGTTAACATAGAAAAGTGTCTTCGTATTTCCTTGTTTTAATGCACTATTTAAAATATACATAGTGTACCCCCTAAATGACCTATAATTATTTCCTGTGGTAGGGTACACTATTACCCTGTAATATAATACGTGGTCCAATTTAAAAATTATAGGTCAATATTAAGGTCCGATACCGTGCCGTTAGTTAACATAGAAAAATGTCTTTGAATTTTTAAAGCATTTTAGAACGCTTATTTCCTCATTTTAAGCTTCTCAGAACACTTTATTTCGCATAGGCATACATAGTAAACTTTAGGGTCACGCTGTGTACCCCCTAATTGACCTATAATTATTTCCTTTGGTAGGGTACACTATTACCCTGTAATATAATACCTGGTCCAATTTAAATTTTATGGGTCAATATTAAGGTCTGATATTGCGCCTTGCGTTAGTTAACCATTGAAAGATGTCTTTGAATTTTTAAAGAATTTTAGAACGCTTATTTCTTCATTTTAAGCTTCTCAGAACACTCTATTTCGCATAGGCATACATAGTAAAATTTAGGGTCACGCTGTGTACCCCCTAAATGACCTATAATTATTTCCTGTGGTAGGGTACACTATTACCCTGTAATATAATACGTGGTCCAATTTAAAAATTATAGGTCAATATTAAGTTCCGATACCGTGCCGTTAGTTAACATTGAAAAATGTCTTCGTATTTCCTTGTTTTAATGCACTATTTAAAATATACATAGTGTACCCCCTAATTGACCTATAATTATTTCCTGTGGTAGGGTACACTATTACCCTGTAATATAATACCTGGTCCAATTTAAATATTATGGGTCAATATTAAGGTCTGATATTGCGCATTGCGTTAGTTAACCATTGAAAGATGTCTTTGAATTTTTAAAGCATTTTAGAACGCTTATTTCTTCATTTTAAGCATCTCAGAACACTCTATTTCGCATAGGCATATATAGTAAACTTTAGGGTCACTCTGTGTACCCCCTAATTGACCTATAATTATTTCCTGTGGTAGGGTACACTATTTCCCTGTAATATAATACGTGGTCCAATTTAAAAATTATAGGTCAATATTAAGGTCCGATACCGTGCCGTTAGTTAACATAGAAAAGTGTCTTCGTATTTCCTTGTTTTAATGCACAATTTAAAATATACATAGTGTACCCCCTAATTGACCTATAATTATATCCTGTGGAAGGGTACACTATTACCCTGTAATATAATACCTGGTCCAATTTAAATATTATGGGTCAATATTAAGGTCTGATATTGCGACTTGCGTTAGTTAACCATTGGAAGATATCTTTGAATTTTTAAAGCATTTTAGAACGCTTATTTCTTCATTTTAAGCATCTCAGAACACTCTATTTCGCATAGGCATACATAGTAAAATTTAGGGTCACGCTGTGTACCCCCTAAATGACCTATAATTATTTCCTGTGGTAGGGTACACTATTACCCTGTAATATAATACGTGGTCCAATTAAAAAATTATAGGTCAATATTAAGGTCCCATACCGTGCCGTTAGTTAACATAGAAAAATGTCTTTGAATTTTTAAAGAATTTTAGAACGCTTATTTCCTCATTTTTAGCTTCTCAGAACACTTTATTTCGCATAGGCATACATAGTAAACTTTAGGGTCACTCTGTGTACCCCCTAATTGACCTATAATTATTTCCTGTGGTAGGGTACACTATAACCCTGTAATATAATACGTGGTCCAATTTAAAAATTATAGGTCAATATTAAGGTACGATACCGTGCCGTTAGTTAACATAGAAAAGTGTCTTCGTATTTTCTTGTTTTAATGCACTATTTAAAACATACATAGTGTACCCCCTAATTGACCTATAATTATTTCCTGTTGTAGGGTACACTATTACCCTGTAATATAATACCTGGTCCAATTGAAATATTATGGTTCCATATTAAGGTCTGATATCGCGCCTTGCGTTAGTTAACCATTGAAAGATGTCTTTGAATTTTTAAAGCATTTTAGAACGCTTATTTCTTCATTTTAAGCTTCTCAGAACACTCTATTTCGCATAGGCATACATAGTAAATTTTAGGGTCACGCTGTGTACCACCTAATTGACCTATAATTATTTCCTGTGGTAAGGTACACTATTACCCTGTAATATAATACTTGGTACAATTTAAAAATTATAGGTCAATATTAAGGTCCGATACCGTGCCGTTAGTTAACATAGAAAAGTGTCTTCGTATTTCCTTGTTTTAATGCACTATTTAAAATATACATAGTGTACCCCCTAAATGACCTATAATTATTTCCTGTGGTAGGGTACACTATTACCCTGTAATATAATAGGTGGTCCAATTTAAAAATTATAGGTCAATATTAAGGTCCGATACCGTGCCGTTAGTTAACATAGAAAAATGTCTTTGAATTTTTAAAGCATTTTAGAACGCTTATTTCCTCATTTTAAGCTTCTCAGAACACTTTATTTCGCATAGGCATACATAGTAAACTTTAGGGTCACTCTGTGTACCCCCTAATTGACCTATAATTATTTCCTGTGGTAGGGTACACTATAACCCTGTAATATAATACGTGGTCCAATTTAAAAATTATAGGTCAATATTAAGGTCCGATATTGCGCCTTGCGTTAGTTAACCATTGAAAGATGTCTTTGAATTTTTAAAGCATTTTAGAACGCTTATTTCTTCATTTTAAGCTTCTCAGAACACTCTATTTCGCATAGGCATACATAGTAAAATTTAGGGTCACGCTGTGTACCCCCTAAATGACCTATAATTATTTCCTGTGGTAGGGTACACTATTACCCTGTAATATAATACGTGGTCCAATTTAAAAATTATAGGTCAATATTAAGTTCCGATACCGTGCCGTTAGTTAACATTGAAAAATGTCTTCGTATTTCCTTGTTTTAATGCACTATTTAAAATATACATAGTGTACCCCCTAATTGACCTATAATTATTTCCTGTGGTAGGGTACACTATTACCCTGTAATATAATACCTGGTCCAATTTAAATATTATGGGTCAATATTAAGGTCTGATATTGCGCCTTGCGTTAGTTAACCATTGAAAGATGTCTTTGAATTTTTAAAGCATTTTAGAACGCTTATTTCTTCATTTTAAGCATCTCAGAACACTCTATTTCGCATAGGCATATATAGTAAAGTTTAGGGTCACTCTGTGTACCCCCTAATTGACCTATAATTATTTCCTGTGGTAGGGTACACTATTACCCTGTAATATAATACGTGGTCCAATTTAAAAATTATAGGTCAATATTAAGGTCCGATACCGTGCCGTTAGTTAACATAGAAAAATGTCTTTGAATTTTTAAAGCATTTTAGAACGCTTATTTCCTCATTTTTAGCTTCTCAGAACACTTTATTTCGCATAGGCATACATAGTAAACTTTAGGGTCACTCTGTGTACCCCCTAATTGACCTATAATTATTTCCTGTGGTAGGGTACACTATAACCCTGTAATATAATACGTGGTCCAATTTAAAAATCATAGGTCAATATTAAGGTCCGATACCGTGCCGTTAGTTAACATAGAAAAGTGTCTTCGTATTTCCTTGTTTTAATGCACTATTTAAAATATACATAGTGTACCCCCTAAATGACCTATAATTATTTCCTGTGGTAGGGTACACTATTACCCTGTAATATAATAGGTGGTCCAATTTAAAAATTATAGGTCAATATTAAGGTCCGATACCGTGCCGTTAGTTAACATAGAAAAATGTCTTTGAATTTTTAAAGCATTTTAGAACGCTTATTTCCTCATTTTAAGCTTCTCAGAACACTTTATTTCGCATAGGCATACATAGTAAACTTTAGGGTCACTCTGTGTACCCCCTAATTGACCTATAATTATTTCCTGTGGTAGGGTACACTATAACCCTGTAATATAATACGTGGTCCAATTTAAAAATTATAGGTCAATATTAAGGTCCGATATTGCGCCTTGCGTTAGTTAACCATTGAAAGATGTCTTTGAATTTTTAAAGCATTTTAGAACGCTTATTTCTTCATTTTAAGCTTCTCAGAACACTCTATTTCGCATAGGCATACATAGTAAAATTTAGGGTCACGCTGTGTACCCCCTAAATGACCTATAATTATTTCCTGTGGTAGGGTACACTATTACCCTGTAATATAATACGTGGTCCAATTTAAAAATTATAGGTCAATATTAAGTTCCGATACCGTGCCGTTAGTTAACATTGAAAAATGTCTTCGTATTTCCTTGTTTTAATGCACTATTTAAAATATACATAGTGTACCCCCTAATTGACCTATAATTATTTCCTGTGGTAGGGTACACTATTACCCTGTAATATAATACCTGGTCCAATTTAAATATTATGGGTCAATATTAAGGTCTGATATTGCGCCTTGCGTTAGTTAACCATTGAAAGATGTCTTTGAATTTTTAAAGCATTTTAGAACGCTTATTTCTTCATTTTAAGCATCTCAGAACACTCTATTTCGCATAGGCATATATAGTAAACTTTAGGGTCACTCTGTGTACCCCCTAATTGACCTATAATTATTTCCTGTGGTAGGGTACACTATTACCCTGTAATATAATACGTGGTCCAATTTAAAAATTATAGGTCAATATTAAGGTCCGATACCGTGCCGTTAGTTAACATAGAAAAATGTCTTTGAATTTTTAAAGCATTTTAGAACGCTTATTTCCTCATTTTTAGCTTCTCAGAACACTTTATTTCGCATAGGCATACATAGTAAACTTTAGGGTCACTCTGTGTACCCCCTAATTGACCTATAATTATTTCCTGTGGTAGGGTACACTATAACCCTGTAATATAATACGTGGTCCAATTTAAAAATCATAGGTCAATATTAAGGTCCGATACCGTGCCGTTAGTTAACATAGAAAAGTGTCTTCGTATTTTCTTGTTTTAATGCACTATTTAAAACATACATAGTGTACCCCCTAATTGACCTATAATTATTTCCTGTTGTAGGATACACTATTACCCTGTAATATAATACCTGGTCCAATTGAAATATTATGGTTCCATATTAAGGTCTGATATCGCGCCTTGCGTTAGTTAACCATTGAAAGATGTCTTTGAATTTTTAAAGCATTTTAGAACGCTTATTTCTTCATTTTAAGCTTCTCAGAACACTCTATTTCGCATAGGCATACATAGTAAATTTTAGGGTCACGCTGTGTACCACCTAATTGACCTATAATTATTTCCTGTGGTAAGGTACACTATTACCCTGTAATATAATACTTGGTACAATTTAAAAATTATAGGTCAATATTAAGGTCCGATACCGTGCCGTTAGTTAACATAGAAAAGTGTCTTCGTATTTCCTTGTTTTAATGCACTATTTAAAATATACATAGTGTACCCCCTAAATGACCTATAATTATTTCCTGTGGTAGGGTACACTATTACCCTGTAATATAATAGGTGGTCCAATTTAAAAATTATAGGTCAATATTAAGGTCCGATACCGTGCCGTTAGTTAACATAGAAAAATGTCTTTGAATTTTTAAAGCATTTTAGAACGCTTATTTCCTCATTTTAAGCTTCTCAGAACACTTTATTTCGCATAGGCATACATAGTAAACTTTAGGGTCACTCTGTGTACCCCCTAATTGACCTATAATTATTTCCTGTTTTAGGGTACACTATAACCCTGTAATATAATACGTGGTCCAGTTTAAAAATTATAGGTCAATATTAAGGTCCGATACCGTGCCGTTAGTTAACATAGAAAAGTGTCTTCGTATTTCCTTGTTTTAATGCACTATTTAAAATATACATAGTGTACCCCCTAATTGACCTATAATTATTTCCTGTGGTAGGGTACACTATTACCCTTTAATATAATACCTGGTCCAATTTAAATATTATGGGTCAATATTAAGGTCTGATATTGCGCCTTGCGTTAGTTAACCATTGAAAGATGTTTTTGAATTTTTAAAGCATTTTAGAACGCTTATTTCTTCATTTTAAGCATCTCAGAACACTCTATTTCGCATAGGCATATATAGTAAACTTTAGGGTCACTCTGTGTACCCCCTAATTGACCTATAATTATTTCCTGTGGTAGGGTACACTATATCCCTGTAATATAATACGTGGTCCAATTTAAAAATTATAGGTCAATATTAAGGTCCGATACCGTGCCGTTAGTTAACATAGAAAAGTGTCATCGTATTTCCTTGTTTTAATGCACTATTTAAAATATACATAGTGTACCCCCTAATTGACCTATAATTATTTCCTGTGGTAGGGTACACTATTACCCTGTAATATAATACCTGGTCCAATTGAAATATTATGGTTCCATATTAAGGTCTGATATCGCGCCTTGCGTTAGTTAACCATTGAAAGATGTCTTTGAATTTTTAAAGCATTTTAGAACGCTTATTTCTTCATTTTAAGCTTCTCAGAACACTCTATTTCGCATAGGCATACATAGTAAATTTTAGGGTCATGCTGTGTACCACCTAATTGACCTATAATTATTTCCTGTGGTAAGGTACACTATTACCCTGTAATATAATACGTGGTACAATTTAAAAATTATAGGTCAATATTAAGGTCCGATACCGTGCCGTTAGTTAACATAGAAAAGTGTCTTCGTATTTCCTTGTTTTAATGCACTATTTAAAATATACATAGTGTACCCCCTAATTGACCTATAATTATTTCCTGTGGTAGGGTGCACTATTACCCTGTAATATAATACCTGGTCCAATTTAAATATTATGGGTCAATATTAAGGTCTGATATTGCGCCTTGCGCTAGTTAACCATTGAAAGATGTCTTTGAATTTTTAAAGCATTTTAGAACGCTTATTTCTTCATTTTAAGCTTCTCAGAACACTTTATTTCGCATAGGCATACATAGTAAAATTTAGGGTCACGCTGTGTACCCCCTAATTGACCTATAATTATTTCCTGTGATAGGGTACACTATAACCCTGTAATATAATACGTGGTCCAATTTACAAATTATAGGTCAATATTAAGGTCCGATACCGTGCCGTTAGTTAACATAGAAAAGTGTCTTCGTATTTCCTTGTTTTAATGCACTATTTAAAATATACATAGTGTACCCCCTAATTGACCTATAATTATTTCCTGTGGTAGGGTACACTATTACCCTGTAATACAATACCTTGTTCAATTTAAATATTATGGGTCAATATTAAGGTTTGATATTGCGCCTTGCGTTAGTTAACCATTGAAAGATGTCTTTGAATTTTTAAAGCATTTTAGAACGCTTATTTCTTCATTTTAAGCTTCTCAGAACACTTTATTTCGCATAGGCATACATAGTAAACTTTAGGGTCACGCTGTGTACCCCCTAATTGACCTATAATTATTTCCTGTGGTAGGGTACACTATTACCCTGTAATATAATAGGTGGTCCAATTTAAAAATTATAGGTCAATATTATGGTCCGATACCGTGCCGTTAGTTAACATAGAAAAATGTCTTTGAATTTTTAAAGCATTTTAGAACGCTTATTTCCTCATTTTAAGCTTCTCAGAACACTTTATTTCGCATAGGCATACATAGTAAACTTTAGGGTCACTCTGTGTACCCCCTAATTGACCTATAATTATTTCCTGTGGTAGGGTACACTATAACCCTGTAATATAATACGTGGTCCAATTTAAAAATTATAGGTCAATATTAAGGTCCGATACCGTGCCGTTAGTTAACATAGAAAAGTGTCTTCGTATTTTCTTGTTTTAATGCACTATTTAAAACATACATAGTGTACCCCCTAATTGACCTATAATTATTTCCTGTTGTAGGGTACACTATTACCCTGTAATATAATACCTGGTCCAATTGAAATATTATGGTTCCATATTAAGGTCTGATATCGCGCCTTGCGTTAGTTAACCATTGAAAGATGTCTTTGAATTTTTAAAGCATTTTAGAACGCTTATTTCTTCATTTTAAGCTTCTCAGAACACTCTATTTCGCATAGGCATACATAGTAAATTTTAGGGTCATGCTGTGTACCACCTAAATGACCTATAATTATTTCCTGTGGTAAGGTACACTATTACCCTGTAATATAATACGTGGTACAATTTAAAAATTATAGGTCAATATTAAGGTCCGATACCGTGCCGTTAGTTAACATAGAAAAGTGTCTTCGTATTTCCTTGTTTTAATGCACTATTTAAAATATACATAGTGTACCCCCTAATTGACCTATAATTATTTCCTGTGGTAGGGTGCACTATTACCCTGTAATATAATACCTGGTCCAATTTAAATATTATGGGTCAATATTAAGGTCTGATATTGCGCCTTGCGCTAGTTAACCATTGAAAGATGTCTTTGAATTTTTAAAGCATTTTAGAACGCTTATTTCTTCATTTTAAGCTTCTCAGAACACTTTATTTCGCATAGGCATACATAGTAAAATTTAGGGTCACGCTGTGTACCCCCTAAATGACCTATAATTATTTCCTGTGGTAGGGCACACTATTACCCTGTAATATAATACGTGGTCCAATTTAAAAATTATAGGTCAATATTAAGGTCCGATACCGTGCCGTTAGTTATCCTAGAAAAATGTCTTTGAATTTTTAAAGCATTTTAGAACGCTTATTTCCTCATTTTAAGCTTCTCAGAACACTTTATTTCGCATAGGCATACATAGTAAACTTTAGGGTCACTCTGTGTACCCCCTAATTGACCTATAATTATTTCCTGTGGTAGGGTACACTATAACCCTGTAATATAATACGTGGTCCAGTTTAAAAATTATAGGTCAATATTAAGGTCCGATACCGTGCCGTTAGTTAACATAGAAAAGTGTCTTCGTATTTCCTTGTTTTAATGCACTATTTAAAATATACATAGTGTACCCCCTAATTGACCTATAATTATTTCCTGTGGTAGGGTACACTATTACCCTGTAATATAATACCTGGTCCAATTTAAATATTATGGGTCAATATTAAGGTCTGATATTGCGCCTTGCGTTAGTTAACCATTGAAAGATGTCTTTGAATTTTTAAAGCATTTTAGAACGCTTATTTCTTCATTTTAAGCATCTCAGAACACTCTATTTCGCATAGGCATATATAGTAAACTTTAGGGTCACTCTGTGTACCCCCTAATTGACCTATAATTATTTCCTGTGGTAGGGTACACTATAACCCTGTAATATAATACGTGGTCAAATTTAAAAATTATAGGTCAATATTAAGGTCCGATACCGTGCCGTTAGTTAACATAGAAAAGTGTCTTCGTATTTCCTTGTTTTAATGCACTATTTAAAATATACATAGTGTACCCCCTAATTGACCTATAATTATTTCCTGTGGTAGGGTACACTATTACCATGTAATATAATACCTGGTCCAATTTAAATATTATGGGTCAATATTAAGGTCTGATATTGCGCCTAGCGTTAGTTAACCATTGTAAGATGTCTTTGAATTTTTAAAGCATTTTAGAACGCTTATTTCTTCATTTTAAGCTTCTCAGAACACTTTATTTCGCATAGGCATACATAGTAAACTTTAGGGTCACACAGTGTACAGCCTAATTGACCTAAAATTATTTCCTGTGGTAGGGTACATTATTATCATGTAATATAATACGTGGTCCAATTTAAAAATTATAGGTCAATATTAAGGTCCGATACCGGGCCGTTAGTTAACATAGAAAAGTGTCTTCGTATTTCCTTGTTTTAATGCACTATTTAAAATATACATAGTGTATCCCCTAATTGACCTATAATTATTTCCTGTGGTAGGGTACACTATTACCCCGTAATATAATACCTGGTCCAATTCAAATATTATGGGTCAATATTAAGGTCTGATATTGCGCCTTGCGTTAGTTAACCATTGAAAGATGTCTTTGAATTTTTAAAGCATTTTAGAACGCTAATTTCATCATTTTAAGTTTCTCAGAACACTCTATTTCGCATAGGCATACATAGTAAACTTTAGGGTCACGCTGTGTACCCTCTAATTGACCTATAATTATTTCCTGTTATAGGGTACACTATTACCCTATAATATAATACGTGGTCCAATTTAAAAATTATAGGTCAATATTAAGGTCCGATACCGTGCCGTTAGTTAACATAGAAAAGTGTCTTCGTATTTCCTTGTTTTAATGCACTATTTAAAATATACATAGTGTACCCCCTAATTGACCTATAATTATTTCCTGTGGTAGGGTACACTATTACCCTGTAATATAATACCTGGTCCAATTTAAATATTATGGGTCAATATTAAGGTCTGATATTGCGCCTTGCGCTAGTTAACCATTGAAAGATGTCTTTGAATTTTTAAAGCATTTTAGAACGCTTATTTCTTCATTTTAAGCTTCTCAGAACACTTTATTTCGCATAAGCATACATAGTAAACTTTAGGGTCACGCTGTGTACCCCCTAATTGACCTATAATTATTTCCTGTGGTAGGGTACACTATAACCCTGTAATATAATACGTGGTCCAATTTAAAAATTATAGGTCAATATTAAGGTCCGATACCGTGCCGTTAGTTAACATAGAAAAGTGTCTTCGTATTTCCTTGTTTTAATGCACTATTTAAAATATACATAGTGTACCCCCTAATTGACCTATAATTATTTCCTGTGGTAGGGTACACTATTACCCTGTAATATAATACCTTGTCCAATTTAAATATTATGGGTCAATATTAAGGTCTGATATTGCGCCTTGCGTTAGTTAACCATTGAAAGATGTCTTTGAATTTTTAAAGCATTTTAGAACGCTTATTTCTTCATTTTAAGCATCTCAGAACACTCTATTTCGCATAGGCATACATAGTAAAATTTAGGGTCACGCTGTGAACCCCCTAAATGACCTATAATTATATCCTGTGGTAGGGTACACTATTACCCTGTAATATAATACGTGGTCCAATTTAAAAATTATAGGTCAATATTAAGGTCCGATACCGTGCCGTTAGTTAACATAGAAAAGTGTCTTCGTATTTCCGTGTTTTAATGCACTATTTAAAATATACATAGTGTTCCCCCTAATTGACCTATAATTATTTCCTGTGGTAGGGTACACTATTACCCTGTAATATAATACCTGGTCCAATTTAAATATTATGGGTCAATATTAAGGTCTGATATTGCGCCTTGCGTTAGTTAACCATTGAAAGATGTCTTTGAATTTTTAAAGCATTTTAGAACGCTTATTTCTTCATTTTAAGCATCTCAGAACACTCTATTTCGCATAGGCATATATAGTAAACTTTAGGGTCACTCTGTGTACCCCCTAATTGACCTATAATTATTTCCTGTGGTAGGGTACACTATAACCCTGTAATATAATACGTGGTCAAATTTAAAAATTATAGGTCAATATTAAGGTCCGATACCGTGCCGTTAGTTAACATAGAAAAGTGTCTTCGTATTTCCTTGTTTTAATGCACTATTTAAAATATACATAGTGTACCCCCTAATTGACCTATAATTATTTCCTGTGGTAGGGTACACTATTACCATGTAATATAATACCTGGTCCAATTTAAATATTATGGGTCAATATTAAGGTCTGAT
Source organism: Parasteatoda tepidariorum (assembly GCF_982258835.1). Taxonomy (NCBI): domain Eukaryota; kingdom Metazoa; phylum Arthropoda; class Arachnida; order Araneae; family Theridiidae; genus Parasteatoda; species Parasteatoda tepidariorum. Next base: position 564,438 of record NW_028257370.1, read on the forward strand.
ATTGCGCCTAGCGTTAGTTAACCATTGTAAGATGTCTTTGAATTTTTAAAGCATTTTAGAACGCTTATTTCTTCATTTTAAGCTTCTCAGAACACTTTATTTCGCATAGGCATACATAGTAAACTTTAGGGTCACACAGTGTACAGCCTAATTGACCTAAAATTATTTCCTGTGGTAGGGTACATTATTATCATGTAATATAATACGTGGTCCAATTTAAAAATTATAGGTCAATATTAAGGTCCGATACCGGGCCGTTAGTTAACATAGAAAAGTGTCTTCGTATTTCCTTGTTTTAATGCACTATTTAAAATATACATAGTGTATCCCCTAATTGACCTATAATTATTTCCTGTGGTAGGGTACACTATTACCCCGTAATATAATACCTGGTCCAATTCAAATATTATGGGTCAATATTAAGGTCTGATATTGCGCCTTGCGTTAGTTAACCATTGAAAGATGTCTTTGAATTTTTAAAGCATTTTAGAACGCTAATTTCTTCATTTTAAGTTTCTCAGAACACTCTATTTCGCATAGGCATACATAGTAAACTTTAGGGTCACGCTGTGTACCCTCTAATTGACCTATAATTATTTCCTGTTATAGGGTACACTATTACCCTATAATATAATACGTGGTCCAATTTAAAAATTATAGGTCAATATTAAGGTCCGATACCGTGCCGTTAGTTAACATAGAAAAGTGTCTTCGTATTTCCTTGTTTTAATGCACTATTTAAAATATACATAGTGTACCCCCTAATTGACCTATAATTATTTCCTGTGGTAGGGTACACTATTACCCTGTAATATAATACCTGGTCCAATTTAAATATTATGGGTCAATATTAAGGTCTGATATTGCGCCTTGCGCTAGTTAACCATTGAAAGATGTCTTTGAATTTTTAAAGCATTTTAGAACGCTTATTTCTTCATTTTAAGCTTCTCAGAACACTTTATTTCGCATAAGCATACATAGTAAACTTTAGGGTCACGCTGTGTACCCCCTAATTGACCTATAATTATTTCCTGTGGTAGGGTACACTATAACCCTGTAATATAATACGTGGTCCAATTTAAAAATTATAGGTCAATATTAAGGTCCGATACCGTGCCGTTAGTTAACATAGAAAAGTGTCTTCGTATTTCCTTGTTTTAATGCACTATTTAAAATATACATAGTGTACCCCCTAATTGACCTATAATTATTTCCTGTGGTAGGGTACACTATTACCCTGTAATATAATACCTTGTCCAATTTAAATATTATGGGTCAATATTAAGGTATGATATTGCGCCTTGCGTTAGTTAACCATTGAAAGATGTCTTTGAATTTTTAAAGCATTTTAGAACGCTTATTTCTTCATTTTAAGCATCTCAGAACACTCTATTTCGCATAGGCATACATAGTAAAATTTAGGGTCACGCTGTGAACCCCCTAAATGACCTATAATTATATCCTGTGGTAGGGTACACTATTACCCTGTAATATAATACGTGGTCCAATTTAAAAATTATAGGTCAATATTAAGGTCCGATACCGTGCCGTTAGTTATCTCTTTCATTCCGGTAGGGTCTGAGATTTTGAGTTCCCCTGTTACGGCAGTTTTCAGAAGGAAGGTTTTTCACTTGAACTCGACCACGGTTCCCACCCAGTGAGATAAGTAAAAGGGGTGTAAATGATTCTCCTTTCTCTTCATTGAAACTCAGTCAAGTGGGGAAAAAATGCATGCAGCAACAAATTGTTGGATAAGTTTAAAACACCCCATTTACCAAAACGTTAGTTCAGCACTTTTTTGGCGACGAATAACTAGAATTGTAAAAGTTTCCTTCCTTCTTTTTTTGTTTTCTTTTTACATCTTTTCTATTGTTTATTTTTTTACTCGATATTTTTCACAAAATCATGAAATGTAAAAAGTTTAGATAAAAATTGCTCTTCAATAAATTTTTTATTACATTGCATTATTTCAAATAATTCTTGAATAATTAATTTAGCTTTAAATAATATGTATACCATACCTCACAAATTTCTCTGTTTTACCACTTCCGACATCGAATCTCGAGACTTCTTTACTCAAATTTTATTTAACTTAAAAATAATTTGAATAATCTATTATTTTTTATTAAATGGAGATTTTTATTAAATATTATTTTAATAGTACATTGCATTAAATTTTTCAGAATCTTAAAGATTAAATTATAAAATTTTGCTCAATCTTAAACATTAAAGTTTAAAGATTAATATTTTGCAGAATCTGAACGATTTAGCTATCTTAGTTTTATAAATGACAATACCCATGGCTCGAAATGATCAGTTGAACAGTCCCTAAAATATACTAGATTTTATTTTTTAACCGTTTGACGAAGATGAGACACCGGTGTTCCGTTTATATATACTTTTTCTTGCACTCAAATTACCATCTATAACTTATTTCAGTATTTTTTAATTGTAAAAAACAGTATGATAGTTTCTAAAAAACTCTGTTAGATTATCAGAATTATATTTATACTAAAATATGAATATAATAATTTGAACAAAAATTTTATTTTCATACATGTAAAAAAGTTATCCGAAATTGATTTTCAAAATTAAAGAAATTGTAAAAATTGAAAATTAAAGAAAATTGTTTCTTTTAGATCAAAATAACTGTGTGTGAAAATAAAGGCAAACTTTAAAAAAATATATATATAATGTTTGGAAGTGATCTGTGTTTGGAAGATTTTATCTAACTCAGAAAAAGATACGGGTGTTTCACGCTCTATTTCATAACCATAAATTATTAAAATGCTAAATATAATATTTTTCGTTTATTTTCAACCAAATTATCTTAGTGTAAACAAATTTTATACTATTTGAGTAATACTTTTTGATCCCCATAATTAGATTCAGAGAGAGTAATAGAAAGGCATAATAGTTAAAGGTATAAGTTTCAATCTTTCTCTTTACTGATCTATGAAGGCCATATATTCCAAATTATATTTTCCTTTCTGACAACAATATTTTGAAAAATATTTATTTTCATTCTGAGGAATCACCTGTGTATTGAATTTTTCATAGAAATCAATAGTTATATGAAATAATATGCATATTCTAAGTGGACCTCTTAAGACAAAAATATTATTTCTTTTCATTAAATAGAATCATCACTCAAAATTATTAAATTTTGCAGAGCACATCTTATATTGTTCAATAAATTAGTAATAAAACTGAATGATATCAAGACCTGCGTTTTCATCTTTAAGAACTAAGCCTTTACATAACGTGCTCGCTATCTTGTAGGCAAGAACATTCGGATAGTGTCATCGGCTTCATTAACTTTAAATTAAATTATAACAAAAACTATTCCCGCATCTGGTGGCCACAAGTTATCACATTTTATTTGTGTGTATTATTACAGACATATGGTTAGTTTATGATTGAAGAATCAGAAAGATGGATTAGTCTGTTTAGTATCTTTTTTTTTTTTTCAGTGAAAAGAAATCTGTGAAAAAATAGAATACTATCATCTTAGCTAATTTGTATATAATTATCAGGCATAATTTACTTTTACCGGTATAAGTGTAATATTAAGCAATTTGTTGACATTAATATTTGATAATGGAGAATTTCAAAGTTGTTAGAATTCCTTAAATTCATCTTTTAATAAAAATAAAAGAATTTTCTTTTGTAGTTTGAAAGTATATTATTTAGTCTAAGTTTTAAAATACAAGTCTAGTTACAGATTCTTTCTTTTTCTCCCAATAACCACTTTTGACGTCGAATCGGAATTTGTTTGCGTAAACGTTCAACAATAAATTAAAGAATGTGGCTAGTTCTTCATGGTTAAATGAAGCCCAACTGTTACTTTTCTAAGAAAATGTTTCTTGCTGGTTGCAATCCTTTTCAGCAAAAATGGCCAAAGTAAAATAAATTTTAGCTTTTACTATCTTATGTCAAGAAGTGTTTTGTATAGTATATTATTATATTCTCATTACGCAGCAGGTATTCGTCTTACACGCCTCAACTCAGTACCCTTTCCAACTGGCTCAATCATTCACAACACACATCGGGAATTCTTTCCCTTTTGTGTAGCGATTGACACCACTATATTCTTCGATCAAGGTGTGCTGGCCTCCTTCTCCGAAAAAAAAAAAATAAATGAAACGGAAACCGTATGTGAATCCTTCTTGCTCGTATATTTTTAGAAACATTTCGCCCTAGATAATTTTTAAAAAAACTAATTGCTGTCGTAATTTTACAAATGTTATTAATTTATCTATTTAATTATCTTTTTCTTATTTATTTCTTACGTTAGAATGCTTTAATAAGTCACATAGGTGCTAAGCATTGTTTATTATTACAAAAACAAAAGTCTATATAAAACAGAACTAAAGTAATTCAGTTGTTTTTAAATTTTCTCTATAGAAAAAAAGTATAAACGATAAAGAAATTAATACAATTAAAGATACTATCTGATTAATTTTAATATTTTGGAAGGCTTTTTCTAAATTTTAAAAGTATTTTTTATTACATTCAGTTTTTTAAAAAATTAAATAAATGAATAAAGTAAACTGCACATTGGAGCGGGAAGGTGATAATATCCATTCCGTTATATTAACATTTTAAATAAAGCCTGTTGATACTTGAGTTTTTTTAAAAGTAAAATGTTTCATTTATGTTCTTTTTTTCAATATTAACGTGAATAATTTTAATAAATAGAAATAGTAGTATGTTGCATGGTTAATAGCATTAAAATAACTTAAATCTTGAAAGAAAATAATAATAATAAATAAACACACTGAGTAATTTTTTTTTAAAATTTAATTAATGAGGTAAAAACATTTCTAATTTCTTAAAACAAAATAAGAAGAGATACATGCAATGTCAGAAAAATCAGTGCAAGATTAAATTTGCTACAACCGCAAAGAAACATCAAGTTAAGCCATATTTTCTATTCAACTCTAGCCAAAGTATTGTGCGATTCAAAATTTGATTGACGCAAAATGAAATTCATTTATACGTTGCAAAAAAAAATTACAATTTTTTTATAGAAATATATCACTTTTTATTCTTAGACTTACTTTGAATAATTATTGCTAAATTATTTGAAACGTGTACCATTGTTTTTTTTCGCAATAAAATTTAAAGCATAATATTTACTTCACTGATAATTTGAATATAAATTATTATATTATACTCGATATGATTGTTTTAATTCAGACATGTTTGTATATAATAATATATATTTTTTTTAATATTTTGCTACATTGGAGACAATAGTTACAGACAGAAATCATACGTTTTGAGGCTGAAGAAAAATAAGGCACAAATCGTTAGTCTAGAAAACTTCTAGAAGTTTTTATTTTATACTTTGGTTGAGTCCAGGCGAAAATCGTTTAATATTTGAACGCGTAGTTAGTGATTCTAATCAATGACATAGCAAGGTTTTTGATTTTCATTCACAGATAGGTAGCGTCTTAGGTACAAATTGTGGATTTTTATTAGATAGCTCAGTTCTTGTAAGTATTGCGGCAAAACTTTTCGTGAACATTGTATACAAATTCAAGAAAATTCAGTTGGGAGCAAAAAATAATACACTGAACTCAGCAACCACCAAAAAATAAAATAATTGGTCGAACAAACTGGAAGATATTTGGGGAAATGATAAAACGTCTATTGGTGATGAAGGAAAATGCCCAAATATCATTTTATTTACTCACAAAAGGTAGATAAGGACAGAATAAGATAGATAGAGGAAGCTACGAATAAGAAAGGGAGGAAAAGGTTTCTTTCCTAGTTTTTCAGGAATACGAACTTATAGAATGCATGGTGTCATAAAATTATCCCCGCTCGTTCTTCCAGGCTAACAGTAAATACTTTTATACGTCGTTTAGATCAATCAAACTTTCAAAATATTTTTGAAATAGAAACGATTTTTTAGAAATTTTATCCATTCCTCATATAAGAAGAAAAATTATTGCACTTTCTCCTAAATTAGAACACATAGAAAAACGGCAGACCACATTCGTTCATAACGAAAATTACTAGACTTAGTCCCCCTCGTTTCCTTCCTCGTGAAACAGTTGATTTTTATTTATTTTTTAATTTAAGCATCCATAGACAAAGAGGTTATTCAAAAGAAAATAAAAGGAAAATTATGACTGTCTAGGACTAAAGTCTTTTTCAAATTGTATTCAAATGATTAATTTATTGACAAAATTTGAAATTTATTAAAATTGCTAAAATCGAAACAGAGCAAAAAACTTGGGTAACTGTTTCCAATTGCGTTATTAGAAAAGAAAAGAAAATTTAAAAAGGAGAGAAAAAAGCTGAAAAGACAGCAAAACAGCTATTGTTTTCTTTTTAAGAATTTTCTTTAAGAAAAAAAAAAGATTTGATTACATAAAATATGATGGAGTTTTCTTATGTCTACCAATATTAATCATCAGATTTTGAATAAATTGTTTTGAATTAATTTCAATTGAATGGTACCATTGAAATAAATTTATTTTATGAATATGCTTACATTTATTTAATGGTGGATTTTGTGAAGTGATTTAAAATTTAAATATCACTATACAATGTAATTTCTTATATCATTGAAATCTTTAAAGTTTTAAATTATAATTTCTGCGCAATTAGATTTTTTTGAACAAGTATTTTAAATTCCTTAAAAGTTCTGTTTTCAAAATCTTTATTAAATATTCTAAATATTGTTAAATCTGTTTTAAGATTAGCTGCCAGCAAAAAAAAAAAAAAAAAAAAAAAAAAAATTGCCCACAATATTTAAAATCTTTTAATTTTTAAGAATTAGTTTTTAGACATTAAATTTCATTATTTCTAATAAAAATCACATTTCTTATTTTGAAAAAAGAAAAATTTAAGAAGAGAGAAAAATAACTAAGTAGAGGAAGTTTATTTCTTATAATTTTCTGTTTCTACTTTGCATTAGTAACAATATACACTGGTTATCATAAATTAAGGAAAAATCACAAAAATAGCGATAACTCTTTCAAAAGTAAGCCAAACCGTGCAAAATGTGCATATGTTGTCCACTAAGAGTAGCTGAGTAAAATTGCAATATGCAAATTAGTGGCGCTGCACTCGGCTTACGTCATCTGCCTGGAGCATAAAAGTCCAAGTTTGAGAGAAAGCACACAAATTTTACTGTGATTGCGACATTGAAAATCAGAGATAGCCAATTCGTAATAATGACCTCTAGGCATCATTTGCCTGAAGAACTATGATGGAGAGCCATCGGGAGACTAGAGGCAGGGCAGAGTCAATCAGAAGTGGCCAGATGGCTAAATGTGAGTCCATCTGTGGTTCATAGACTTTGGAGGCAATTTCAAACCACAGATTCGGCATCTAGGAGGTTCAGTCAAGGACGGCCAACTGTTACGACCAGTGCCGATGACCGATATTTGACATTAAGTGCACGCAGGAATAGAACCGCTACTCCGACACATCTTAGATCCTCTCTTGCTGCAGCCACCGGAAGGTTGGTGTCAACGTCAACTGTGCGCAGAAGGCTCCACGAAGGTGGTCTGTATGCGAGACGACCAGCCATTTGCGTGCCGCTCACATCACGCCATAGGAGAGACCGTTTGCAGTGGGCCCGACAACATGTCCACTGGACGTCAGATCAATGGAGGCCTGTTCTCTTTACGGATGAGTCCAGGTTTAGTCTAGAAAGTGACAGTAGACGTTATTTGATATGGAGAGAACCTGGGACCCGTTATCATCCATCAAACATCCGTGAAAGAGATGCATACGGAAGAGGCAGTGTCTGTGTTTGGGGAGGCATATCCTTAGGAGGGCGCACATACCTCCATGTCTTTCCAAGTGGAACCGTGAATGCTCAGGTTTATCGAGACAACATCCTTGATGCTTATGTGCGCCCATATGCCGGGGCAATTGGTGATTGCTTCCTGTTACAGGACGATAATGCAAGACCACACAGAGCTCGCATTGTTGATGATTATCTTCAACAGGAAACAATTACTCGCATGGAGTGGCCAGCTCGATCCCCGGACTTGAATCCTATCGAGCACGTTTGGGATGCTCTAGGGAGGCGTGTATCTGCCATCAATCCGCCCCCTCAGACCCTTGCCACGCTTGCAACTGCTTTACAAGAGCAATGGCTCTCACTTCCTATTGAACTGATAGACCGCATAATTGAAAGCATCACACATCGCTGTTTGTGCTGTATTGCTTCTAGAGGCAATCATATTCCATATTAAAGGTACTTTTTCTATTGCAAACCGATACTTCCAATTTGTTTATTTTATACATGTGCTAATTTCTATACTACTATTAATGTCTGATAATTTCTTTTTATGTTGTTTAATACCTTACTATGTGTTGTATATTGTGGGTAAGTTTCATAAAATTCCATGTGTAATTTCTTGAGTTATCGCGATTTTTGTGAATTTTCCTTAATTTATGATAACCAGTGTATGTCTCTGCTTAATTATTTACTTACTTAATTATATTTTTTTTTTATGTCTGGATAAAATATTTTTCTATTTTTTTTCTTAAATCTATGGCAAACACCATAAACTAGGGTACGTAGTCGATCAGAGAAGGTATATATGAAATTGAAAATTCATGAAAAATTTGCACTTAATAAATTGAAGTATATATTATTTTCCCCTAATTAAAACAATTAAAATTTAATTAACTCATGTTATTGTTTAAAGAGAGAGAGACTAACAGTTGAATTATTAGACATTATTTACTAAAAGAAACTAATTAAATACAATAGAAAAAGTGTAATAGAAAAAAGGCTAGATATCTTTAATTTTATCACCATAGAAAAACCAACAGTACTTAGTTAATATTATATTTATAAATCTGATGAAAATTGCACGACCTTTTGGTGTGACAATGTTTGAATATGAATTTCTCTAACTTTTTTTCCTCCAATATCAGTTTTATCTATATCTTTTTCTTAAAGTGTTCCGTGTTTTTTCCTTATTTTTTACGATGATCGCTAATCTCTCTCTCCCAGAAAAAAGAAGAAAAAAAATAGTATAATTTTTCCTTGAATTTAAAAAAAAAAAACAACAGAAAATGAAGTGGTGGAATTTTGTGTATTTTTCTTTGGTGACGTTTACTGTGTGCAATACCTTACAATGCCTTTCCGCAGCTATTGTAATTCCACAAGTAACAATGAAGAAGGAATAGACAAGTATTGAAAGAATTTCTGCCTCTGGTAACTGTGGGTTAGTAGGATAGTTTAGATGCCCTGTGGTGAAGAGGAGTCAAAAAGCTTTGTGAAATTTTTCTATGTAAAGCAAATAGTGGACAACCGTATTGTGTAAATCATTACTCAGAATACTTACAAACATTAGTCTTTCCCTTGCCGCGAAAAAAAAAAAAAAAGAAATATTCCTAAGGGAGTACAACCACAGTAATATAAATTTGAAATAGAACACTGAATGATTTTTATGGGAAAAAAATGATTACGCATAATTAAGAAAAAGAAGAAAAAAAAGAAAATATTTATTATTTAAAGTTAGTAAAATATTAACACTAATCATTAGCATTTTGAATAACATTAAAACTGTTTGATATCAATGAGGTTGAGAATCAATGAGAAATTAAAGTAGTATTTTGATCGATAAAAACTTGATTTTTGTATGACAAATGAAAGGCTTTCAAACATTTTCGAAAATTCGTTAGGTCGTCTATTTCTAAACATTTTCTGAACAAAAATAAACGAAAAAGATATTGAAAAAAGTAGAAATACTGAAAATTCCTTTGAATAAATTCGTATCTTTTCTTACATTGAAATAAATTTGTAGACATTAATGTATTGTATTTTCAATATTTTTATGCACCGTAAAATATTAAAAGATAATGTCTAAGTTTCTTTATTCGCGATCAATATCGAGTTACATAACGACGCATATCATAATGAAAAATATAAGTTTTAATGTTGCTATACATTTTTAAATTTAAAAAAGTAACTAAAACAAGAAATCAGTCTTTTTCAATTTCAATCTTTTTTTTTTTTTCCTTTATCGATTTATGCGGCGCATTATTATTTAACAATAAAGCATTGATCTTCATCATTCGAAGACTATTCGAAAGTTTTATGTAAGTGTTCCTGAGGTTTCCTTGTGTACCTGCTCAAAAGCACATTAATTCGTATATGTACGTATAAAACTCTACATTTCCTCTGTGTACTAGATATATTGTTTTGAAAAAAAATTCCGCGAAAAATTATGTAATTAAAATTTGATTCCACTTTTTAATAAGAAATATTAAGTATAAGGTAATTGCTCAAGCATCATAACCTCCAAAGACTTGAGAATAAGAATTGTATTAGGTAATTAAGTTGAAATATCAAACAAATTTCTGTATGCGCTAATTACAAACGCTTTTTTTTCCTATTACAAAAGTGTTTTTTTTTCCTTCTTTCTTTTATTTATTCATTTTTTTTAACCACGGATGTATTTTAACAAGTGTAAAAGAAATGTTAATCAATGTTTGACAGAATTAATTAAACAACTTTCTTATTCCTATGAATAGCGAATATTTAATGTGGTTAGAGTGAAGTACAGTTTCGTCAGTTTAGGCTATTTTGTCAGTAAACTCGACATGGAAATCCAATATGGCAACAGTTTATTTTACGTTTCAGTTAAAAGAAAAATTTTTAAATTCATATATACTTATATTTAGCACGATTTTAACAAGTCAAATTGCCACAAATGAACATAGCCGTTGATTAAATGGTTTTTTTTTTTGCTTCAAAAATAAAATTTCATAAAGTGGTATGAAAAAAATTATAATTTCGTTTTGAAATTTATAGTGTTAATGCAAAGAAAAATTATTAAACCGAAGAAATTAATAAATGTTCCATAATTATTCGAAGTTTGCTTAACGGTTGCACTATGACAAACTCTTGTGGCTAAGAGAAAAGAATTATTAAAGTATAGCAGCTCTTAGGAATTAACGCGAAGAATAAAAAAACGCTATGTTTTAGTTTCAATTGTAATTTGACACAATTATAAATTCTTGTTGATTAAATAACTGTAAATACTTTAACATCAATTCTGAAAAACATTTATTTATTTATTTATTTTTTATAAAAAAGGGCTGTGAAGCATTTCGTTATAACACAGGATACGTCCATTTGTTGATTTAAAACAGTGTCTTTTTTGTGAAGTTTGCATTAGAAGATAAAATTTGGTGTTTGGCGCTTTCTCTAAGAGCCATGCCTGCAATTTTTAAAGTTAAGAATAGCAACCTTAGGAGAAAACTTTTCAACAATGCATAGGGAGGGAACTAATTGATGTTAACTGACAATCCTATTTTCTCCCCTCCCCCAATGAACCCCAACAACCGCGAAGCTACCTTCCCCACCTTATTCACCTGGAGAGTCACGAAACAACACCTATCCGGAGTTTGCATGTAGATGTTTTTTCGTGACGCTTCGGAAATAAGGGGTTAACATAGAAAAATGTCTTTGAATTTTTAAAGCATTTTAGAACGCTTATTTAATCATTTTAAGCTTCTCAGAACACTTTATTTCGCATAGGCATACATAGTAAACTTTAGGGTCACGCTGTGTACCTACTAATTGACCTATAATTATTTCCTTTGGAAGGGTACACTATTACCCTGTAATATAATTCCTGGTCCAATTTAAATATTATGGGTCAATATTAAGGTCTGATATTGCGCCTTGCGTTAGTTAACCATTGAAAGATGTCTTTGAATTTTTAAAGCATTTTAGAACGCTTATTTCTTCATTTTAAGCTTCTCAGAACACTCTATTTCGCATAGGCATACATAGTAAAATTTAGAGTCACGCTGTGTACCCCCTAATTGACCTATAATTATTTCCTGTGGTAGGGTACACTATTACCCTGTAATATAAAAGGTGGTCCAATTTAAAAATTATAGGTCAATATTAAGGTCCGATACCGTGCCGTTAGTTAGCATAGAAAAATGTCTTTGAATTTTTAAAGCATTTTAGAACGCTTATTTCCTCATTTTAAGCTTCTCAGAACACTTCATTTCACATAGGCATACGTAGAAAACTTTAGGGTCACTCTGCGTACCCCCTAATTGACCTATAATTATTTCCTGTGGTAGGGTACACTATAACCCTGTAATATAATACGTGGTCCAATTTAAAAATTATAGGTCAATATTAAGGTCCGATACCGTGCCGTTAGTTAACATAGAAAAGTGTCTTCGTATTTCCTTGTTTTAATGCACTATTTAAAATATTCATAGTGTACCCCCTAATTGACCTATAAATTTTTCCTGTGTTTGGGTACACTATTACCCTGTAATACAATACCTGGTTCAATTTAAATATTATGGGTCAATATTAAGGTTTGATATTGCGCCTTGCGTTAGTTAACCATTGAAAGATGTCTTTGAATTTTTAAAGCATTTTAGAACGCTTATTTCTTCATTTTAAGCTTCTCAGAACACTTTATTTCGCATAGCAATACATAGTAAACTTTAGGGTCACGCTGTGTACCACCTAATTGACCTATAATTATTTCCTGTGGTAAGGTACACTATAACCCTGTAATATAATACGTGGTCCAATTTAAAAATTATAGGTCAATATTAAGGTCCGATACCGTGCCGTTAGTTAACATAGAAAAGTGTCTTCGTATTTCCTTGTTTTAATGCACTATTTAAAATATACATAGTGTACCCCCTAATTGACCTATAATTATTTCCTGTGGTAGGGTACACTATTACCCTGTAATATAATACCTATTCCAATTTAAATATTATGGGTCAATATTAAGGTCTGATATTGCGCCTTGCGTTAGTTAACCATTGAAAGATGTCTTTGAATTTTTAAAGCATTTTAGAACGCTTATTTCTTCATTTTAAGAATCTCAGAACACTCTATTTCGCATAGGCATACATAGTAAAATTTAGGGTCACGCTGTGTACCCCCTAAATGACCTATAATTATATCCTGTGGTAGGGTACACTATTACCCTGTAATATAATACGTGGTCCAATTTAAAAATTATAGGTCAATATTAAGGTCCGATACCGTGCCGTTAGTTAACATAGAAAAATGTCTTTGAATTTTTAAAGCATTTTAGAACGCTTATTTCCTCATTTTAAGCTTCTCAGAACACTTTATTTCGCATAGGCATACATAGTAAACTTTAGGGTCACGCTGTGTACCCCCTAATTGACCTATAATTATTTCCTGTGGTAGGGTACACTATTACCCTGTAATACAATACCTGGTTCAATTTAAATATTATGGGTCAATATTAAGGTTTGATATTGCGCCTTGCGTTAGTTAACCATTGAAAGATGTCTTTGAATTTTTAAAGCATTTTAGAAGGCTTATTTCTTCATTTTAAGCTTCTCAGAACACTTTATTTCGCATAGCAATACATAGTAAACTTTAGGGTCACGCTGTGTACCCCCTAATTGACCTATAATTATTTCCTGTTGTAGGGTACACTATTACCCTGTAATATAAAAGGTGGTCCAATTTAAAAATTATAGGTCAATATTAAGGTCCGATACCGTGGCGTTAGTTAGCATAGAAAAATGTCTTTGAATTTTTAAAGCATTTTAGAATGCTTATTTCCTCATTTTAAGATTCTCAGAACACTTCATTTCGCATAGGCATACATAGAAAACTTTAGGGTCACTCTGCGAACCCCCTAATTGACCTATAATTATTTCCTGTGGTAGGGTACACTATAACCCTGTAATATAATACGTGGTCCAATTTAAAAATTATAGGTCAATATTAAGGTCCGATACCGTGCCGTTAGTTAACATAGAAAAGTGTCTTCGTATTTCCTTGTTTTAATGCACTATTTAAAATATACATAGTGTACCCCCTAATTGACCTATAATTATTTCCTGTGGTAGGGTACACTATTACCCTGTAATATAATACCTGGTCCAATTTAAATATTATGGGTCAATATTAAGGTCTGATATTGCGCCTTGCGTTAGTTAACCATTGAAAGATGTCTTTGAATTTTTAAAGCATTTTAGAACGCTTATTTCTTCATTTTAAGCTTCTCAGAACACTCTATTTCGCATAGGCATACATAGTAAATTTTAGGGTCACGCTGTGTATCACCTAATTGACCTATAATTATTTCCTGTGGTAAGGAACACTATAACCCTGTAATATAATACGTGGTCCAATTTAAAAATTATAGGTCAATATTAAGGTCCGATACCGTGCCGTTAGTTAACATAGAAAAGTGTCTTCGTATTTCCTTGTTTTAATGCACTATTTAAAATATACTTAGTGTACCCCCTAATTGACCTATAATTATTTCCTGTGGTAGGGTACACTATTACCCTGTAATATAATACCTATTCCAATTTAAATACTATGGGTCAATATTAAGGTCTGATATTGCGCCTTGCGTTAGTTAACCATTGAAAGATGTCTTTGAATTTTTAAAGCATTTTAGAATGCTTATTTCTTCATTTTAAGCATCTCAGAACACTCTATTTCGCATAGGCATACATAGTAAAATTTAGGGTCACGCTGTGTACCCCCTAAATGACCTATAATTATATCCTGTGGTAGGGTACACTATTACCCTGTAATATAATACGTGGTCCAATTTAAAAATTATAGGTCAATATTAAGGTCCGATACCGTGCCGTTAGTTAACATAGAAAAATGTCTTTGAATTTTTGAAGCATTTTAGAACGCTTATTTCCTCATTTTAAGCTTCTCAGAACACTTTATTTCGCATAGGCATACATAGTAAACTTTAGGGTCACGCTGTGTACCCCCTAATTGACCTATAATTATTTCCTTTGGTGGGGTACACTATTACCCTGTAATATAATACCTGGTTCAATTTAAATATTATGGGTCAATATTAAGGTTTGATATTGCGCCTTGCGTTAGTTAACCATTGAAAGATGTCTTTGAATTTTTAAAGCATTTTAGAAGGCTTATTTCTTCATTTTAAGCTTCTCAGAACACTTTATTTCGCATAGCAATACATAGTAAACTTTAGGGTCACGCTGTGTACCCCCTAATTGACCTATAATTATTTCCTGTTGTAGGGTACACTATTACCCTGTAATATAAAAGGTGGTCCAATTTAAAAATTATAGGTCAATATTAAGGTCCGATACCGTGGCGTTAGTTAGCATAGAAAAATGTCTTTGAATTTTTAAAGCATTTTAGAATGCTTATTTCCTCATTTTAAGATTCTCAGAACACTTCATTTCGCATAGGCATACATAGAAAACTTTAGGGTCACTCTGCGAACCCCCTAATTGACCTATAATTATTTCCTGTGGTAGGGTACACTATAACCCTGTAATATAATACGTGGTCCAATTTAAAAATTATAGGTCAATATTAAGGTCCGATACCGTGCCGTTAGTTAACATAGAAAAGTGTCTTCGTATTTCCTTGTTTTAATGCACTATTTAAAAATATACATAGTGTACCCCCTAATTGACCTATAATTATTTCCTGTGGTAGGGTACACTATTACCCTGTAATATAATACCTGGTCCAATTTAAATATTATGGGTCAATATTAAGGTCTGATATTGCGCCTTGCGTTAGTTAACCATTGAAAGATGTCTTTGAATTTTTAAAGCATTTTAGAACGCTTATTTCTTCATTTTAAGCTTCTCAGAACACTCTATTTCGCATAGGCATACATAGTAAATTTTAGGGTCACGCTGTGTATCACCTAATTGACCTATAATTATTTCCTGTGGTAAGGAACACTATAACCCTGTAATATAATACGTGGTCCAATTTAAAAATTATAGGTCAATATTAAGGTCCGATACCGTGCCGTTAGTTAACATAGAAAAGTGTCTTCGTATTTCCTTGTTTTAATGCACTATTTAAAATATACTTAGTGTACCCCCTAATTGACCTATAATTATTTCCTGTGGTAGGGTACACTATTACCCTGTAATATAATACCTATTCCAATTTAAATACTATGGGTCAATATTAAGGTCTGATATTGCGCCTTGCGTTAGTTAACCATTGAAAGATGTCTTTGAATTTTTAAAGCATTTTAGAATGCTTATTTCTTCATTTTAAGCATCTCAGAACACTCTATTTCGCATAGGCATACATAGTAAAATTTAGGGTCACGCTGTGTACCCCCTAATTGACCTATAATTATTTCCTTTGGTGGGGTACACTATTACCCTGTAATATAATACCTGGTCCAATTTAAATATTATGGGTCAATATTAAGGTCTGATATTGCGCCTTGCGTTAGTTAACCATTGAAAGATGTCTTTGAATTTTTAAAGCATTTTAGAACGCTTAATTCTTCATTTTAAGCTTCTCAGAGCACTCTATTTCGCATAGGCATACATAGTAAAATTTAGGGTCACGCTGTGTTCCCCCTAAATGACCTATAATTATTTCCTGTGGTAGGGCACACTATTACCCTGTAATATAATACGTGGTCCAATTTAAAAATTATAGGTCAATATTAAGTTCCGATACCGTGCCGTTAGTTAACATTGAAAAATGTCTTCGTATTTCCTTGTTTTAATGCACTATTTAAAATATACATAGTGTACCCCCTAATTGACCTATAATTATTTCTTGTGGTAGGGTACACTATTACCCTGTAATACAATACCTGGTTCAATTTAAATATTATGGGTCAATATTAAGGTTTGATATTGCGCCTTGCGTTAGTTAACCATTGAAAGATGTCTTTGAATTTTTAAAGCATTTTAGAACGCTTATTTCTTCATTTTAAGCTTCTCAGAACACTCTATTTCGCATAGGCATACATAGTAAAATTTAGGGTCACGCTGTGTACCCCCTAAATGACCTATAATTATTTCCTGTGGTAGGGTACACTATTACCCTCTAATATAATACGTGGTCCAATTTAAAAATTATAGGTCAATATTAAGGTCCGATACCGTGCCGTTAGTTAACATAGAAAAATGTCTTTGAATTTTTAAAGCATTTTAGAACGCTTATTTCCTCATTTTAAGCTTCTCAGAACACTTTATTTCGCATAGGCATACATAGTAAACTTTAGGGTCACTCTGTGTACCCCCTAATTGACCTATAATTATTTCCTGTGGTAGGGTACACTATAACCCTGTAATATAATACGTGGTCCAATTTAAAAATTATAGGTCAATATTAAGGTGCAATACCGTGCCGTTAGTTAACATAGAAAAGTGTCTTCGTATTTTCTTGTTTTAATGCACTATTTAAAACATACATAGTGTACCCCCTAATTGACCTATAATTATTTCCTAATGTAGGGTACACTATTACCCTGTAATATAATACCTGGTCCAATTGAAATATTATGGTTCCATATTAAGGTCTGATATCGCGCCTTGCGTTAGTTAACCATTGAAAGATGTCTTTGAAATTTTAAAGCATTTTAGAACGCTTATTTCTTCATTTTAAGCTTCTCAGAACACTCTATTTCGCATAGGCATACATAGTAAATTTTAGGGTCACGCTGTGTACCACCTAATTGACCTATAATTATTTCCTGTGGTAAGGTACACTATTACCCTGTAATATAATACGTGGTACAATTTAAAAATTATAGGTCAATATTAAGGTCCGATACCGTGCCGTTAGTTAACATAGAAAAGTGTCTTCGTATTTCCTTGTTTTAATGCACTATTTAAAATATACATAGTGTACCCCCTAATTGACCTATAATTATTTCCTGTGGTAGGGTACACTATTACCCTGTAATATAATACCTGGTCCAATTTAAATATTATGGGTCAATATTAAGGTCTGATATTGCGCCTTGCGTTAGTTAACCATTGAAAGATGTCTTTGAATTTTAAAGCATTTTAGAACGCTTATTTCTTCATTTTAAGCATCTCAGAACACTCTATTTCGCATAGGCATACATAGTAAAATTTAGGGTCACGCTGTGTACCCCCTAAATGACCTATAATTATATCCTGTGGTAGGGTACACTATTACCCTGTAATATAATACGTGGACCAATTTAAAAATTATAGGTCAATATTAAGGTCCGATACCGTGCCGTTAGTTAACATAGAAAAAATGTCTTTGAATTTTTAAAGCATTTTAGAACGCTTATTTCCTCATTTTAAGCTTCTCAGAACACTTTATTTCGCATAGGCATACATAGTAAACTTTAGGGTCACGCTGTGTACCCCCTAATTGACCTATAATTATTTCCTTTGGTGGGGTACACTATTACCCTGTAATATAATACCTGGTCCAATTTAAAAATTATAGGTCAATAATAAGGTCCGATACCGTGCCGTTAGTTAACATAGAAAAATGTCTTTGAATTTTCTTGTTTTAATGCACTATTTAAAACATACATAGTGTACCCCCTAATTGACCTATAATTATTTCCTGTTGTAGGGTACACTATTACCCTGTAATATAATACCTGGTCCAATTGAAATATTATGGTTCCATATTAAGGTCTGATATCGCGCCTTGCGTTAGTTAACCATTGAAAGATGTCTTTGAATTTTTAAAGCATTTTAGAACGCTTATTTCTTCATTTTAAGCTTCTCAGAACACTCTATTTCGCATAGGCATACATAGTAAATTTTAGGGTCACGCTGTGTACCACCTAATTGACCTATAATTATTTCCTGTGGTAAGGTACACTATTACCCTGTAATATAATACGTGGTACAATTTAAAAATTATAGGTCAATATTAAGGTCCGATACCATGCCGTTAGTTAACATAGAAAAGTGTCTTCGTATTTCCTTGTTTTAATGCACTATTTAAAATATACATAGTGTACCCCCTAAATGACCTATAATTATTTCCTGTGGTAGGGTACACTATTACCCTGTAATATAATAGGTGGTCCAATTTAAAAATTATAGGTCAATATTAAGGTCCGATACCGTGAAGTTAGTTAACATAGAAAAATGTCTTTGAATTTTAAAGCATTTTAGAACGCTTATTTCCTCATTTTAAGCTTCTCAGAACACTTTATTTCGCATAGGCATACATAGTAAACTTTAGGGTCACTCTGTGTACCCCCTAATTGTCCTATAATTATTTCCTGTGGTAGGGTACACTATAACCCTGTAATATAATACGTGGTCCAGTTTAAAAATTATAGGTCAATATTAAGGTCCGATACCGTGCCGTTAGTTAACATAGAAAAATGTCTTTGAATTTTCTTGTTTTAATGCACTATTTAAAACATACATAGTGTACCCCCTAATTGACCTATAATTATTTCCTGTTGTAGGGTACACTATTACCCTGTAATATAATACCTGGTCCAATTGAAATATTATGGTTCCATATTAAGGTCTGATATCGCGCCTTGCGTTAGTTAACCATTGAAAGATGTCTTTGAATTTTTAAAGCATTTTAGAACGCTTATTTCTTCATTTTAAGCTTCTCAGAACACTCTATTTCGCATAGGCATACATAGTAAATTTTAGGGTCACGCTGTGTACCACCTAATTGACCTATAATTATTTCCTGTGGTAAGGTACACTATTACCCTGTAATATAATACGTGGTACAATTTAAAAATTATAGGTCAATATTAAGGTCCGATACCATGCCGTTAGTTAACATAGAAAAGTGTCTTCGTATTTCCTTGTTTTAATGCACTATTTAAAATATACATAGTGTACCCCCTAAATGACCTATAATTATTTCCTGTGGTAGGGTACACTATTACCCTGTAATATAATAGGTGGTCCAATTTAAAAATTATAGGTCAATATTAAGGTCCGATACCGTGAAGTTAGTTAACATAGAAAAATGTCTTTGAATTTTAAAGCATTTTAGAACGCTTATTTCCTCATTTTAAGCTTCTCAGAACACTTTATTTCGCATAGGCATACATAGTAAACTTTAGGGTCACTCTGTGTACCCCCTAATTGTCCTATAATTATTTCCTGTGGTAGGGTACACTATAACCCTGTAATATAATACGTGGTCCAGTTTAAAAATTATAGGTCAATATTAAGGTCCGATACCGTGCCGTTAGTTAACATAGAAAAGTGTCTTCGTATTTCCTTGTTTTAATGCACTATTTAAAATATACATAGTGTACCCCCTAATTGACCTATAATTATTTCCTGTGGTAGGGTACACTATTACCCTGTAATATAATACCTGGTCCAATTTAAATATTATGGGTCAATATTAAGGTCTGATATTGCGAATTGCGTTAGTTAACCATTGAAAGATGGTTTTGAATTTTTAAAGCATTTTAGAACGCTTATTTCTTCATTTTAAGCATCTCAGAACACTCTATTTCGCATAGGCATATATATAGTAAACTTTAGGGTCACTCTGTGTACCCCCTAATTGACCTATAATTATTTCCTGTGGTAGGGTACACTATAACCCTGTAATATAATACGTGGTCCAATTTAAAAATTATAGGTCAATATTAAGGTCCGATACCGTGCCGTTAGTTAACATAGAAAAGTGTCTTCGTATTTCCTTGTTTTAATGCACTATTTAAAATATACATAGTGTACCCCCTAATTGACCTATAATTATTTCCTGTGGTAGGGTACACTATTACCCTGTAATATAATACCTATTCCAATTTAAATATTATGGGTCAATATTAAGGTCTGATATTGCGCCTTGCGTTAGTTAACCATTGAAAGATGTCTTTGAATTTTTAAAGCATTTTAGAACGCTTATTTCTTCATTTTAAGAATCTCAGAACACTCTATTTCGCATAGGCATACATAGTAAAATTTAGGGTCACGCTGTGTACCCCCTAAATGACCTATAATTATATCCTGTGGTAGGGTACACTATTACCCTGTAATATAATACGTGGTCCAATTTAAAAATTATAGGTCAATATTAAGGTCCGATACCGTGCCGTTAGTTAACATAGAAAAATGTCTTTGAATTTTTAAAGCATTTTAGAACGCTTATTTCCTCATTTTAAGCTTCTCAGAACACTTTATTTCGCATAGGCATACATAGTAAACTTTAGGGTCACGCTGTGTACCCCCTAATTGACCTATAATTATTTCCTGTGGTAGGGTACACTATTACCCTGTAATACAATACCTGGTTCAATTTAAATATTATGGGTCAATATTAAGGTTTGATATTGCGCCTTGCGTTAGTTAACCATTGAAAGATGTCTTTGAATTTTTAAAGCATTTTAGAAGGCTTATTTCTTCATTTTAAGCTTCTCAGAACACTTTATTTCGCATAGCAATACATAGTAAACTTTAGGGTCACGCTGTGTACCCCCTAATTGACCTATAATTATTTCCTGTTGTAGGGTACACTATTACCCTGTAATATAAAAGGTGGTCCAATTTAAAAATTATAGGTCAATATTAAGGTCCGATACCGTGGCGTTAGTTAGCATAGAAAAATGTCTTTGAATTTTTAAAGCATTTTAGAATGCTTATTTCCTCATTTTAAGATTCTCAGAACACTTCATTTCGCATAGGCATACATAGAAAACTTTAGGGTCACTCTGCGTACCCCCTAATTGACCTATAATTATTTCCTGTGGTAGGGTACACTATAACCCTGTAATATAATACGTGGTCCAATTTAAAAATTATAGGTCAATATTAAGGTCCGATACCGTGCCGTTAGTTAACATAGAAAAGTGTCTTCGTATTTCCTTGTTTTAATGCACTATTTAAAATATACATAGTGTACCCCCTAATTGACCTATAATTATTTCCTGTGGTAGGGTACACTATTACCCTGTAATATAATACCTGGTCCAATTTAAATATTATGGGTCAATATTAAGGTCTGATATTGCGCCTTGCGTTAGTTAACCATTGAAAGATGTCTTTGAATTTTTAAAGCATTTTAGAACGCTTATTTCTTCATTTTAAGCTTCTCAGAACACTTTATTTCGCATAAGCATACATAGTAAACTTTAGGGTCACGCTGTGTACCCCCTAATTGACCTATAATTATTTCCTGTGGTAGGGTACACTATAACCCTGTAATATAATACGTGGTCCAATTTAAAAATTATAGGTCAATATTAAGGTCCGATACCGTGCCGTTAGTTAACATAGAAAAGTGTCTTCGTATTTCCTTGTTTTAATGCACTATTTAAAATATACATAGTGTACCCCCTAATTGACCTATAATTATTTCCTGTGGTAGGGTACACTATTACCCTGTAATATAATACCTTGTCCAATTTAAATATTATGGGTCAATATTAAGGTCTGATATTGCGCCTTGCGTTAGTTAACCATTGAAAGATGTCTTTGAATTTTTAAAGCATTTTAGAACGCTTATTTCTTCATTTTAAGCATCTCAGAACACTCTATTTCGCATAGGCATACATAGTAAAATTTAGGGTCACGCTGTGAACCCCCTAAATGACCTATAATTATATCCTGTGGTAGGGTACACTATTACCCTGTAATATAATACGTGGTCCAATTTAAAAATTATAGGTCAATATTAAGGTCCGATACCGTGCCGTTAGTTAACATAGAAAAGTGTCTTCGTATTTCCGTGTTTTAATGCACTATTTAAAATATACATAGTGTTCCCCCTAATTGACCTATAATTATTTCCTGTGGTAGGGTACACTATTACCCTGTAATATAATACCTGGTCCAATTTAAATATTATGGGTCAATATTAAGGTCTGATATTGCGCCTTGCGTTAGTTAACCATTGAAAGATGTCTTTGAATTTTTAAAGCATTTTAGAACGCTTATTTCTTCATTTTAAGCATCTCAGAACACTCTATTTCGCATAGGCATATATAGTAAACTTTAGGGTCACTCTGTGTACCCCCTAATTGACCTATAATTATTTCCTGTGGTAGGGTACACTATAACCCTGTAATATAATACGTGGTCAAATTTAAAAATTATAGGTCAATATTAAGGTCCGATACCGTGCCGTTAGTTAACATAGAAAAGTGTCTTCGTATTTCCTTGTTTTAATGCACTATTTAAAATATACATAGTGTACCCCCTAATTGACCTATAATTATTTCCTGTGGTAGGGTACACTATTACCATGTAATATAATACCTGGTCCAATTTAAATATTATGGGTCAATATTAAGGTCTGATATTGCGCCTAGCGTTAGTTAACCATTGTAAGATGTCTTTGAATTTTTAAAGCATTTTAGAACGCTTATTTCTTCATTTTAAGCTTCTCAGAACACTTTATTTCGCATAGGCATACATAGTAAACTTTAGGGTCACACAGTGTACAGCCTAATTGACCTAAAATTATTTCCTGTGGTAGGGTACATTATTATCATGTAATATAATACGTGGTCCAATTTAAAAATTATAGGTCAATATTAAGGTCCGATACCGGGCCGTTAGTTAACATAGAAAAGTGTCTTCGTATTTCCTTGTTTTAATGCACTATTTAAAATATACATAGTGTATCCCCTAATTGACCTATAATTATTTCCTGTGGTAGGGTACACTATTACCCCGTAATATAATACCTGGTCCAATTCAAATATTATGGGTCAATATTAAGGTCTGATATTGCGCCTTGCGTTAGTTAACCATTGAAAGATGTCTTTGAATTTTTAAAGCATTTTAGAACGCTAATTTCTTCATTTTAAGTTTCTCAGAACACTCTATTTCGCATAGGCATACATAGTAAACTTTAGGGTCACGCTGTGTACCCTCTAATTGACCTATAATTATTTCCTGTTATAGGGTACACTATTACCCTATAATATAATACGTGGTCCAATTTAAAAATTATAGGTCAATATTAAGGTCCGATACCGTGCCGTTAGTTAACATAGAAAAGTGTCTTCGTATTTCCTTGTTTTAATGCACTATTTAAAATATACATAGTGTACCCCCTAATTGACCTATAATTATTTCCTGTGGTAGGGTACACTATTACCCTGTAATATAATACCTGGTCCAATTTAAATATTATGGGTCAATATTAAGGTCTGATATTGCGCCTTGCGCTAGTTAACCATTGAAAGATGTCTTTGAATTTTTAAAGCATTTTAGAACGCTTATTTCTTCATTTTAAGCTTCTCAGAACACTTTATTTCGCATAAGCATACATAGTAAACTTTAGGGTCACGCTGTGTACCCCCTAATTGACCTATAATTATTTCCTGTGGTAGGGTACACTATTACCCTGTAATATAAAAGGTGGTCCAATTTAAAAATTATAGGTCAATATTAAGGTCCGATACCGTGCCGTTAGTTAGCATAGAAAAATGTCTTTGAATTTTTAAAGCATTTTAGAACGCTTATTTCCTCATTTTAAGCTTCTCAGAACACTTCATTTCACATAGGCATACGTAGAAAACTTTAGGGTCACTCTGCGTACCCCCTAATTGACCTATAATTATTTCCTGTGGTAGGGTACACTATAACCCTGTAATATAATACGTGGTCCAATTTAAAAATTATAGGTCAATATTAAGGTCCGATACCGTGCCGTTAGTTAACATAGAAAAGTGTCTTCGTATTTCCTTGTTTTAATGCACTATTTAAAATATTCATAGTGTACCCCCTAATTGACCTATAATTATTTCCTGTGTTTGGGTACACTATTACCCTGTAATACAATACCTGGTTCAATTTAAATATTATGGGTCAATATTAAGGTTTGATATTGCGCCTTGCGTTAGTTAACCATTGAAAGATGTCTTTGAATTTTTAAAGCATTTTAGAACGCTTATTTCTTCATTTTAAGCTTCTCAGAACACTTTATTTCGCATAGCAATACATAGTAAACTTTAGGGTCACGCTGTGTACCACCTAATTGACCTATAATTATTTCCTGTGGTAAGGTACACTATAACCCTGTAATATAATACGTGGTCCAATTTAAAAATTATAGGTCAATATTAAGGTCCGATACCGTGCCGTTAGTTAACATAGAAAAGTGTCTTCGTATTTCCTTGTTTTAATGCACTATTTAAAATATACATAGTGTACCCCCTAATTGACCTATAATTATTTCCTGTGGTAGGGTACACTATTACCCTGTAATATAATACCTATTCCAATTTAAATATTATGGGTCAATATTAAGGTCTGATATTGCGCCTTGCGTTAGTTAACCATTGAAAGATGTCTTTGAATTTTTAAAGCATTTTAGAACGCTTATTTCTTCATTTTAAGAATCTCAGAACACTCTATTTCGCATAGGCATACATAGTAAAATTTAGGGTCACGCTGTGTACCCCCTAAATGACCTATAATTATATCCTGTGGTAGGGTACACTATTACCCTGTAATATAATACGTGGTCCAATTTAAAAATTATAGGTCAATATTAAGGTCCGATACCGTGCCGTTAGTTAACATAGAAAAATGTCTTTGAATTTTTAAAGCATTTTAGAACGCTTATTTCCTCATTTTAAGCTTCTCAGAACACTTTATTTCGCATAGGCATACATAGTAAACTTTAGGGTCACGCTGTGTACCCCCTAATTGACCTATAATTATTTCCTGTGGTAGGGTACACTATTACCCTGTAATACAATACCTGGTTCAATTTAAATATTATGGGTCAATATTAAGGTTTGATATTGCGCCTTGCGTTAGTTAACCATTGAAAGATGTCTTTGAATTTTTAAAGCATTTTAGAAGGCTTATTTCTTCATTTTAAGCTTCTCAGAACACTTTATTTCGCATAGCAATACATAGTAAACTTTAGGGTCACGCTGTGTACCCCCTAATTGACCTATAATTATTTCCTGTTGTAGGGTACACTATTACCCTGTAATATAAAAGGTGGTCCAATTTAAAAATTATAGGTCAATATTAAGGTCCGATACCGTGGCGTTAGTTAGCATAGAAAAATGTCTTTGAATTTTTAAAGCATTTTAGAATGCTTATTTCCTCATTTTAAGATTCTCAGAACACTTCATTTCGCATAGGCATACATAGAAAACTTTAGGGTCACTCTGCGAACCCCCTAATTGACCTATAATTATTTCCTGTGGTAGGGTACACTATAACCCTGTAATATAATACGTGGTCCAATTTAAAAATTATAGGTCAATATTAAGGTCCGATACCGTGCCGTTAGTTAACATAGAAAAGTGTCTTCGTATTTCCTTGTTTTAATGCACTATTTAAAATATACATAGTGTACCCCCTAATTGACCTATAATTATTTCCTGTGGTAGGGTACACTATTACCCTGTAATATAATACCTGGTCCAATTTAAATATTATGGGTCAATATTAAGGTCTGATATTGCGCCTTGCGTTAGTTAACCATTGAAAGATGTCTTTGAATTTTTAAAGCATTTTAGAACGCTTATTTCTTCATTTTAAGCTTCTCAGAACACTCTATTTCGCATAGGCATACATAGTAAATTTTAGGGTCACGCTGTGTATCACCTAATTGACCTATAATTATTTCCTGTGGTAAGGAACACTATAACCCTGTAATATAATACGTGGTCCAATTTAAAAATTATAGGTCAATATTAAGGTCCGATACCGTGCCGTTAGTTAACATAGAAAAGTGTCTTCGTATTTCCTTGTTTTAATGCACTATTTAAAATATACTTAGTGTACCCCCTAATTGACCTATAATTATTTCCTGTGGTAGGGTACACTATTACCCTGTAATATAATACCTATTCCAATTTAAATACTATGGGTCAATATTAAGGTCTGATATTGCGCCTTGCGTTAGTTAACCATTGAAAGATGTCTTTGAATTTTTAAAGCATTTTAGAATGCTTATTTCTTCATTTTAAGCATCTCAGAACACTCTATTTCGCATAGGCATACATAGTAAAATTTAGGGTCACGCTGTGTACCCCCTAAATGACCTATAATTATATCCTGTGGTAGGGTACACTATTACCCTGTAATATAATACGTGGTCCAATTTAAAAATTATAGGTCAATATTAAGGTCCGATACCGTGCCGTTAGTTAACATAGAAAAATGTCTTTGAATTTTTGAAGCATTTTAGAACGCTTATTTCCTCATTTTAAGCTTCTCAGAACACTTTATTTCGCATAGGCATACATAGTAAACTTTAGGGTCACGCTGTGTACCCCCTAATTGACCTATAATTATTTCCTTTGGTGGGGTACACTATTACCCTGTAATATAATACCTGGTTCAATTTAAATATTATGGGTCAATATTAAGGTTTGATATTGCGCCTTGCGTTAGTTAACCATTGAAAGATGTCTTTGAATTTTTAAAGCATTTTAGAAGGCTTATTTCTTCATTTTAAGCTTCTCAGAACACTTTATTTCGCATAGCAATACATAGTAAACTTTAGGGTCACGCTGTGTACCCCCTAATTGACCTATAATTATTTCCTGTTGTAGGGTACACTATTACCCTGTAATATAAAAGGTGGTCCAATTTAAAAATTATAGGTCAATATTAAGGTCCGATACCGTGGCGTTAGTTAGCATAGAAAAATGTCTTTGAATTTTTAAAGCATTTTAGAATGCTTATTTCCTCATTTTAAGATTCTCAGAACACTTCATTTCGCATAGGCATACATAGAAAACTTTAGGGTCACTCTGCGAACCCCCTAATTGACCTATAATTATTTCCTGTGGTAGGGTACACTATAACCCTGTAATATAATACGTGGTCCAATTTAAAAATTATAGGTCAATATTAAGGTCCGATACCGTGCCGTTAGTTAACATAGAAAAGTGTCTTCGTATTTCCTTGTTTTAATGCACTATTTAAAATATACATAGTGTACCCCCTAATTGACCTATAATTATTTCCTGTGGTAGGGTACACTATTACCCTGTAATATAATACCTGGTCCAATTTAAATATTATGGGTCAATATTAAGGTCTGATATTGCGCCTTGCGTTAGTTAACCATTGAAAGATGTCTTTGAATTTTTAAAGCATTTTAGAACGCTTATTTCTTCATTTTAAGCTTCTCAGAACACTCTATTTCGCATAGGCATACATAGTAAATTTTAGGGTCACGCTGTGTATCACCTAATTGACCTATAATTATTTCCTGTGGTAAGGAACACTATAACCCTGTAATATAATACGTGGTCCAATTTAAAAATTATAGGTCAATATTAAGGTCCGATACCGTGCCGTTAGTTAACATAGAAAAGTGTCTTCGTATTTCCTTGTTTTAATGCACTATTTAAAATATACTTAGTGTACCCCCTAATTGACCTATAATTATTTCCTGTGGTAGGGTACACTATTACCCTGTAATATAATACCTATTCCAATTTAAATACTATGGGTCAATATTAAGGTCTGATATTGCGCCTTGCGTTAGTTAACCATTGAAAGATGTCTTTGAATTTTTAAAGCATTTTAGAATGCTTATTTCTTCATTTTAAGCATCTCAGAACACTCTATTTCGCATAGGCATACATAGTAAAATTTAGGGTCACGCTGTGTACCCCCTAATTGACCTATAATTATTTCCTTTGGTGGGGTACACTATTACCCTGTAATATAATACCTGGTCCAATTTAAATATTATGGGTCAATATTAAGGTCTGATATTGCGCCTTGCGTTAGTTAACCATTGAAAGATGTCTTTGAATTTTTAAAGCATTTTAGAACGCTTAATTCTTCATTTTAAGCTTCTCAGAGCACTCTATTTCGCATAGGCATACATAGTAAAATTTAGGGTCACGCTGTGTTCCCCCTAAATGACCTATAATTATTTCCTGTGGTAGGGCACACTATTACCCTGTAATATAATACGTGGTCCAATTTAAAAATTATAGGTCAATATTAAGTTCCGATACCGTGCCGTTAGTTAACATTGAAAAATGTCTTCGTATTTCCTTGTTTTAATGCACTATTTAAAATATACATAGTGTACCCCCTAATTGACCTATAATTATTTCTTGTGGTAGGGTACACTATTACCCTGTAATACAATACCTGGTTCAATTTAAATATTATGGGTCAATATTAAGGTTTGATATTGCGCCTTGCGTTAGTTAACCATTGAAAGATGTCTTTGAATTTTTAAAGCATTTTAGAACGCTTATTTCTTCATTTTAAGCTTCTCAGAACACTCTATTTCGCATAGACATACATAGTAAAATTTAGGGTCACGCTGTGTACCCCCTAAATGACCTATAATTATTTCCTGTGGTAGGGTACACTATTACCCTCTAATATAATACGTGGTCCAATTTAAAAATTATAGGTCAATATTAAGGTCCGATACCGTGCCGTTAGTTAACATAGAAAAATGTCTTTGAATTTTTAAAGCATTTTAGAACGCTTATTTCCTCATTTTAAGCTTCTCAGAACACTTTATTTCGCATAGGCATACATAGTAAACTTTAGGGTCACTCTGTGTACCCCCTAATTGACCTATAATTATTTCCTGTGGTAGGGTACACTATAACCCTGTAATATAATACGTGGTCCAATTTAAAAATTATAGGTCAATATTAAGGTGCAATACCGTGCCGTTAGTTAACATAGAAAAGTGTCTTCGTATTTTCTTGTTTTAATGCACTATTTAAAACATACATAGTGTACCCCCTAATTGACCTATAATTATTTCCTAATGTAGGGTACACTATTACCCTGTAATATAATACCTGGTCCAATTGAAATATTATGGTTCCATATTAAGGTCTGATATCGCGCCTTGCGTTAGTTAACCATTGAAAGATGTCTTTGAAATTTTAAAGCATTTTAGAACGCTTATTTCTTCATTTTAAGCTTCTCAGAACACTCTATTTCGCATAGGCATACATAGTAAATTTTAGGGTCACGCTGTGTACCACCTAATTGACCTATAATTATTTCCTGTGGTAAGGTACACTATTACCCTGTAATATAATACGTGGTACAATTTAAAAATTATAGGTCAATATTAAGGTCCGATACCGTGCCGTTAGTTAACATAGAAAAGTGTCTTCGTATTTCCTTGTTTTAATGCACTATTTAAAATATACATAGTGTACCCCCTAATTGACCTATAATTATTTCCTGTGGTAGGGTTCACTATTACCCTGTAATATAATACCTGGTCCAATTGAAATATTATGGTTCCATATTAAGGTCTGATATCGCGCCTTGCGTTAGTTAACCATTGAAAGATGTCTTTGAATTTTTAAAGCATTTTAGAACGCTTATTTCTTCATTTTAAGCTTCTCAGAACACTCTATTTCGCATAGGCATACATAGTAAATTTTAGGGTCACGCTGTGTACCACCTAATTGACCTATAATTATTTCCTGTGGTAAGGTACACTATTACCCTGTAATATAATACGTGGTACAATTTAAAAATTATAGGTCAATATTAAGGTCCGATACCATGCCGTTAGTTAACATAGAAAAGTGTCTTCGTATTTCCTTGTTTTAATGCACTATTTAAAATATACATAGTGTACCCCCTAAATGACCTATAATTATTTCCTGTGGTAGGGTACACTATTACCCTGTAATATAATAGGTGGTCCAATTTAAAAATTATAGGTCAATATTAAGGTCCGATACCGTGAAGTTAGTTAACATAGAAAAATGTCTTTGAATTTTAAAGCATTTTAGAACGCTTATTTCCTCATCTTAAGCTTCTCAGAACACTTTATTTCGCATAGGCATACATAGTAAACTTTAGGGTCACTCTGTGTACCCCCTAATTGTCCTATAATTATTTCCTGTGGTAGGGTACACTATAACCCTGTAATATAATACGTGGTCCAGTTTAAAAATTATAGGTCAATATTAAGGTCCGATACCGTGCCGTTAGTTAACATAGAAAAATGTCTTTGAATTTTCTTGTTTTAATGCACTATTTAAAACATACATAGTGTACCCCCTAATTGACCTATAATTATTTCCTGTTGTAGGGTACACTATTACCCTGTAATATAATACCTGGTCCAATTGAAATATTATGGTTCCATATTAAGGTCTGATATCGCGCCTTGCGTTAGTTAACCATTGAAAGATGTCTTTGAATTTTTAAAGCATTTTAGAACGCTTATTTCTTCATTTTAAGCTTCTCAGAACACTCTATTTCGCATAGGCATACATAGTAAATTTTAGGGTCACGCTGTGTACCACCTAATTGACCTATAATTATTTCCTGTGGTAAGGTACACTATTACCCTGTAATATAATACGTGGTACAATTTAAAAATTATAGGTCAATATTAAGGTCCGATACCATGCCGTTAGTTAACATAGAAAAGTGTCTTCGTATTTCCTTGTTTTAATGCACTATTTAAAATATACATAGTGTACCCCCTAAATGACCTATAATTATTTCCTGTGGTAGGGTACACTATTACCCTGTAATATAATAGGTGGTCCAATTTAAAAATTATAGGTCAATATTAAGGTCCGATACCGTGAAGTTAGTTAACATAGAAAAATGTCTTTGAATTTTAAAGCATTTTAGAACGCTTATTTCCTCATTTTAAGCTTCTCAGAACACTTTATTTCGCATAGGCATACATAGTAAACTTTAGGGTCACTCTGTGTACCCCCTAATTGTCCTATAATTATTTCCTGTGGTAGGGTACACTATAACCCTGTAATATAATACGTGGTCCAGTTTAAAAATTATAGGTCAATATTAAGGTCCGATACCGTGCCGTTAGTTAACATAGAAAAGTGTCTTCGTATTTCCTTGTTTTAATGCACTATTTAAAATATACATAGTGTACCCCCTAATTGACCTATAATTATTTCCTGTGGTAGGGTACACTATTACCCTGTAATATAATACCTGGTCCAATTTAAATATTATGGGTCAATATTAAGGTCTGATATTGCGAATTGCGTTAGTTAACCATTGAAAGATGGTTTTGAATTTTTAAAGCATTTTAGAACGCTTATTTCTTCATTTTAAGCATCTCAGAACACTCTATTTCGCATAGGCATATATATAGTAAACTTTAGGGTCACTCTGTGTACCCCCTAATTGACCTATAATTATTTCCTGTGGTAGGGTACACTATAACCCTGTAATATAATACGTGGTCCAATTTAAAAATTATAGGTCAATATTAAGGTCCGATACCGTGCCGTTAGTTAACATAGAAAAGTGTCTTCGTATTTCCTTGTTTTAATGCACTATTTAAAATATACATAGTGTACCCCCTAATTGACCTATAATTATTTCCTGTGGTAGGGTACACTATTACCCTGTAATATAATACCTATTCCAATTTAAATATTATGGGTCAATATTAAGGTCTGATATTGCGCCTTGCGTTAGTTAACCATTGAAAGATGTCTTTGAATTTTTAAAGCATTTTAGAACGCTTATTTCTTCATTTTAAGAATCTCAGAACACTCTATTTCGCATAGGCATACATAGTAAAATTTAGGGTCACGCTGTGTACCCCCTAAATGACCTATAATTATATCCTGTGGTAGGGTACACTATTACCCTGTAATATAATACGTGGTCCAATTTAAAAATTATAGGTCAATATTAAGGTCCGATACCGTGCCGTTAGTTAACATAGAAAAATGTCTTTGAATTTTTAAAGCATTTTAGAACGCTTATTTCCTCATTTTAAGCTTCTCAGAACACTTTATTTCGCATAGGCATACATAGTAAACTTTAGGGTCACGCTGTGTACCCCCTAATTGACCTATAATTATTTCCTGTGGTAGGGTACACTATTACCCTGTAATACAATACCTGGTTCAATTTAAATATTATGGGTCAATATTAAGGTTTGATATTGCGCCTTGCGTTAGTTAACCATTGAAAGATGTCTTTGAATTTTTAAAGCATTTTAGAAGGCTTATTTCTTCATTTTAAGCTTCTCAGAACACTTTATTTCGCATAGCAATACATAGTAAACTTTAGGGTCACGCTGTGTACCCCCTAATTGACCTATAATTATTTCCTGTTGTAGGGTACACTATTACCCTGTAATATAAAAGGTGGTCCAATTTAAAAATTATAGGTCAATATTAAGGTCCGATACCGTGGCGTTAGTTAGCATAGAAAAATGTCTTTGAATTTTTAAAGCATTTTAGAATGCTTATTTCCTCATTTTAAGATTCTCAGAACACTTCATTTCGCATAGGCATACATAGAAAACTTTAGGGTCACTCTGCGTACCCCCTAATTGACCTATAATTATTTCCTGTGGTAGGGTACACTATAACCCTGTAATATAATACGTGGTCCAATTTAAAAATTATAGGTCAATATTAAGGTCCGATACCGTGCCGTTAGTTAACATAGAAAAGTGTCTTCGTATTTCCTTGTTTTAATGCACTATTTAAAATATACATAGTGTACCCCCTAATTGACCTATAATTATTTCCTGTGGTAGGGTACACTATTACCCTGTAATATAATACCTGGTCCAATTTAAATATTATGGGTCAATATTAAGGTCTGATATTGCGCCTTGCGTTAGTTAACCATTGAAAGATGTCTTTGAATTTTTAAAGCATTTTAGAACGCTTATTTCTTCATTTTAAGCTTCTCAGAACACTCTATTTCGCATAGGCATACATAGTAAAATTTAGGGTCACGCTGTGTACCCCCTAAATGACCTATAATTATATCCTGTGGTAGGGTACACTATTACCCTGTAATATAATACGTGGTCCAATTTAAAAATTATAGGTCAATATTAAGGTCCGATACCGTGCCGTTAGTTAACATAGAAAAATGTCTTTGAATTTTTAAAGCATTTTAGAACGCTTATTTCCTCATTTTAAGCTTCTCAGAACACTTTATTTCGCATAGGCATACATAGTAAACTTTAGGGTCACGCTGTGTACCCCCTAATTGACCTATAATTATTTCCTTTGGTGGGGTACACTATTACCCTGTAATATAATACCTGGTCCAATTTAAATATTATGGGTCAATATTAAGGTCTGATATTGCGCCTTGCGTTAGTTAACCATTGAAAGATGTCTTTGAATTTTTAAAGCATTTTAGAACGCTTATTTCTTCATTTTAAGCTTCTCAGAACACTCTATTTCGCATAGGCATACATAGTAAAATTTAGGGTCACGCTGTGTACCCCCTAAATGACCTATAATTATTTCCTGTGGTAGGGTACACTATTACCCTCTAATATAATACGTGGTCCAATTTAAAAATTATAGGTCAATATTAAGGTCCGATACCGTGCCGTTAGTTAACATAGAAAAATGTCTTTGAATTTTTAAAGCATTTTAGAACGCTTATTTCCTCATTTTAAGCTTCTCAGAACACTTTATTTCGCATAGGCATACATAGTAAACTTTAGGGTCACTCTGTGTACCCCCTAATTGACCTATAATTATTTCCTGTGGTAGGGTACACTATAACCCTGTAATATAATACGTGGTCCAATTTAAAAATTATAGGTCAATATTAAGGTGCAATACCGTGCCGTTAGTTAACATAGAAAAGTGTCTTCGTATTTTCTTGTTTTAATGCACTATTTAAAACATACATAGTGTACCCCCTAATTGACCTATAATTATTTCCTAATGTAGGGTACACTATTACCCTGTAATATAATACCTGGTCCAATTGAAATATTATGGTTCCATATTAAGGTCTGATATCGCGCCTTGCGTTAGTTAACCATTGAAAGATGTCTTTGAAATTTTAAAGCATTTTAGAACGCTTATTTCTTCATTTTAAGCTTCTCAGAACACTCTATTTCGCATAGGCATACATAGTAAATTTTAGGGTCACGCTGTGTACCACCTAATTGACCTATAATTATTTCCTGTGGTAAGGTACACTATTACCCTGTAATATAATACGTGGTACAATTTAAAAATTATAGGTCAATATTAAGGTCCGATACCGTGCCGTTAGTTAACATAGAAAAGTGTCTTCGTATTTCCTTGTTTTAATGCACTATTTAAAATATACATAGTGTACCCCCTAATTGACCTATAATTATTTCCTGTGGTAGGGTACACTATTACCCTGTAATATAATACCTGGTCCAATTTAAATATTATGGGTCAATATTAAGGTCTGATATTGCGCCTTGCGTTAGTTAACCATTGAAAGATGTCTTTGAATTTTAAAGCATTTTAGAACGCTTATTTCTTCATTTTAAGCATCTCAGAACACTCTATTTCGCATAGGCATACATAGTAAAATTTAGGGTCACGCTGTGTACCCCCTAAATGACCTATAATTATATCCTGTGGTAGGGTACACTATTACCCTGTAATATAATACGTGGACCAATTTAAAAATTATAGGTCAATATTAAGGTCCGATACCGTGCCGTTAGTTAACATAAAAAAATGTCTTTGAATTTTTAAAGCATTTTAGAACGCTTATTTCCTCATTTTAAGCTTCTCAGAACACTTTATTTCGCATAGGCATACATAGTAAACTTTAGGGTCACGCTGTGTACCCCCTAATTGACCTATAATTATTTCCTTTGGTGGGGTACACTATTACCCTGTAATATAATACCTGGTCCAATTTAAAAATTATAGGTCAATAATAAGGTCCGATACCGTGCCGTTAGTTAACATAGAAAAATGTCTTTGAATTTTCTTGTTTTAATGCACTATTTAAAACATACATAGTGTACCCCCTAATTGACCTATAATTATTTCCTGTTGTAGGGTACACTATTACCCTGTAATATAATACCTGGTCCAATTGAAATATTATGGTTCCATATTAAGGTCTGATATCGCGCCTTGCGTTAGTTAACCATTGAAAGATGTCTATGAATTTTTAAAGCATTTTAGAACGCTTATTTCTTCATTTTAAGCTTCTCAGAACACTCTATTTCGCATAGGCATACATAGTAAATTTTAGGGTCACGCTGTGTACCACCTAATTGACCTATAATTATTTCCTGTGGTAAGGTACACTATTACCCTGTAATATAATACGTGGTACAATTTAAAAATTATAGGTCAATATTAAGGTCCGATACCATGCCGTTAGTTAACATAGAAAAGTGTCTTCGTATTTCCTTGTTTTAATGCACTATTTAAAATATACATAGTGTACCCCCTAAATGACCTATAATTATTTCCTGTGGTAGGGTACACTATTACCCTGTAATATAATAGGTGGTCCAATTTAAAAATTATAGGTCAATATTAAGGTCCGATACCGTGAAGTTAGTTAACATAGAAAAATGTCTTTGAATTTTAAAGCATTTTAGAACGCTTATTTCCTCATTTTAAGCTTCTCAGAACACTTTATTTCGCATAGGCATACATAGTAAACTTTAGGGTCACTCTGTGTACCCCCTAATTGTCCTATAATTATTTCCTGTGGTAGGGTACACTATAACCCTGTAATATAATACGTGGTCCAGTTTAAAAATTATAGGTCAATATTAAGGTCCGATACCGTGCCGTTAGTTAACATAGAAAAATGTCTTTGAATTTTCTTGTTTTAATGCACTATTTAAAACATACATAGTGTACCCCCTAATTGACCTATAATTATTTCCTGTTGTAGGGTACACTATTACCCTGTAATATAATACCTGGTCCAATTTAAATTTTATGGGTCAATATTAAGGTCTGATATTGCGCCTTGCGTTAGTTAACCATTGAAAGATGTCTTTGAATTTTTAAAGCATTTTAGAACGCTTATTTCTTCATTTTAAGCTTCTCAGAACACTCTATTTCGCATAGGCATACATAGTAAAATTTAGGGTCACGCTGTGTACCCCCTAAATGACCTATAATTATTTCCTGTGGTAGGGTACACTATTACCCTGTAATATAATACGTGGTCCAATTTAAAAATTATAGGTCAATATTAAGTTCCGATACCGTGCCGTTAGTTAACATTGAAAAATTTCTTCGTATTTCCTTGTTTTAATGCACTATTTAAAATATACATAGTGTACCCCCTAATTGACCTATAATTATTTCCTGTGGTAGGGTACACTATTACCCTGTAATATAATAGGTGGTCCAATTTAAAAATTATAGGTCAATATTAAGGTCCGATACCGTGCCGTTAGTTAGCATAGAAAAATGTCTTTGAATTTTTAAAGCATTTTAGAACGCTTATTTCCTCATTTTAAGCTTCTCAGAACACTTCATTTCGCATAGGCATACATAGAAAACTTTAGGGTCACTCTGCGTACCCCCTAATTGACCTATAATTATTTCCTGTGGTAGGGTACACTATAACCCTGTAATATAATACGTGGTCCAATTTAAAAATTATAGGTCAATATTAAGGTCCGATACCGTGCCGTTAGTTAACATAGAAAAGTGTCTTCGTATTTCCTTGTTTTAATGCACTATTTAAAATATACATAGTGTACCCCCTAATTGACCTATAATTATTTCCTGTGGTAGGGTACACTATTACCCTGTAATATAATACCTGGTCCAATTTAAATATTATGGGTCAATATTAAGGTCTGATATTGCGCCTTGCGTTAGTTAACCATTGAAAGATGTCTTTGAATTTTTAAAGCATTTTAGAACGCTTATTTCTTCATTTTAAGCTTCTCAGAACACTCTATTTCGCATAGGCATACATAGTAAATTTTAGGGTCACGCTGTGTACCACCTAATAGACCTATAATTATTTCCTGTGGTAAGGTACACTATTACCCTGTAATATAATACGTGGTACAATTTAAAAATTATAGGTCAATATTAAGGTCCGATACCGTGCCGTTAGTTAACATAGAAAAGTGTCTTCGTATTTCCTTGTTTTAATGCACTATTTAAAATATACATAGTGTACCCCCTAATTGACCTATAATTATTTCCTGTGGTAGGGTACACTATTACCCTGTAATATAATACCTGGTCCAATTTAAATATTATGGGTCAATATTAAGGTCTGATATTGCGCCTTGCGCTAGTTAACCATTGAAAGATGTCTTTGAATTTTTAAAGCATTTTAGAACGCTTATTTCTTCATTTTAAGCTTCTCAGAACACTCTATTTCGCATAAGCATACATAGTAAAATTTAGGGTCACGCTGTGTACCCCCAAAATGACCTATAATTATTTCCTGTGGTAGGGTACACTATTACCCTGTAATATAATACGTGGTCCAATTTAAAAATTATAGGTCAATATTAAGGTCCGATACCGTGCCGTTAGTTAACATTGAAAAATGTCTTTGAATTTTTAAAGCATTTTAGAACGCTTATTTCCTCATTTTAAGCTTCTCAGAACACTTTATTTCGCATAGGCATACATAGTAAACTTTAGGGTCTCTCTGTGTACCCCCTAATTGACCTATAATTATTTCCTGTGGTAGGGTACACTATAACCCTGTAATATAATACGTGGTCCAATTTAAAAATTATAGGTCAATATTAAGGTCCGATACCGTGACGGTAGTTAACATAGAAAAGTGTCTTCGTATTTCCTTGTTTTAATGCACTATTTAAACTATACATAGTGTACCCCCTAATTGACCTATAATTATTTCCTGTGGTAGGGTACACTATTACCCTGTAATATAATACCTATTCCAATTTAAATATTATGGGTCAATATTAAGGTCTGATATTGCGCCTTGCGTTAGTTAACCATTGAAAGATGTCTTTGAATTTTTAAAGCATTTTAGAACGCTTATTTCTTCATTTTAAGCATCTCAGAACACTCTATTTCGCATAGGCATACATAGTAAAATTTAGGGTCACGCTGTGTACCCCCTAAATGACCTATAATTATATCCTGTGGTAGGGTACACTATTACCCTGTAATATAATACGTGGTCCAATTTAAAAATTATAGGTCAATATTAAGGTCCGATACCGTGCCGTTAGTTAACATAGAAAAATGTCTTTGAATTTTTAAAGCATTTTAGAACGCTTATTTCCTCATTTTAAGCTTCTCAGAACACTTTATTTCGCATAGGCATACATAGTAAACTTTAGGGTCACGCTGTGTACCCCCTAATTGACCTTATAATTATTTCCTTTGGTGGGGTACACTATTACCCTGTAATATAATACCTGGTCCAATTTAAATATTATGGGTCAATATTAAGGTCTGATATTGCGCCTTGCGTTAGTTAACCATTGAAAGATGTCTTTGAATTTTTAAAGCATTTTAGAACGCTTATTTCTTCATTTTAAGCTTCTCAGAGCACTCTATTTCGCATAGGCATACATAGTAAAATTTAGGGTCACGCTGTGTACCCCCTAAATGACCTATAATTATTTCCTGTGGTAGGGCACACTATTACCCTGTAATAAAATACGTGGTCCAATTTAAAAATTATAGGTCTATATTAAGTTCCGATACCGTGCCGTTAGTTAACATTGAAAAATGTCTTCGTATTTCCTTGTTTTAATGCACTATTTAAAATATACATAGTGTACCCCCTAATTGACCTATAATTATTTCCTGTGGTAGGGTACACTATTACCCTGTAATACAATACCTGGTTCAATTTAAATATTATGGGTCAATATTAAGGTTTGATATTGCGCCTTGCGTTAGTTAACCATTGAAAGATGTCTTTGAATTTTTAAAGCATTTTAGAACGCTTATTTCTTCATTTCAAGCTTCTCAGAACACTCTATTTCGCATAGGCATACATAGTAAAATTTAGGGTCACGCTGTGTACCCCCTAAATGACCTATAATTATTTCCTGTGGTAGGGTACACTATTACCCTCTAATATAATACGTGGTCCAATTTAAAAATTATAGGTCAATATTAAGGACCGATACCGTACCGTTAGTTAACATTGAAAAATGTCTTCGTATTTCCTTGTTTTAATGCACTATTTAAAATATACATAGTGTACCCCCTAATTGACCTATAATTATTTCCTGTGGTAGGGTACACTATTACCCTGTAATACAATACCTGGTTCAATTTAAATATTATGGGTCAATATTAAGGTTTGATATTGCGCCTTGCGTTAGTTAACCATTGAAAGATGTCTTTGAATTTTTAAAGCATTTTAGAACGCTTATTTCTTCATTTTAAGCTTCTCAGAACACTTTATTTCGCATAGGCATACATAGTAAACTTTAGGGTCACGCTGTGTACCCCCTAATTGACCTATAATTATTTCCTGTGGTAAGGTACACTATTACCCTGTAATATAATAGGTGGTCCAATTTAAAAATTATAGGTCAATATTAAGGTCCGATACCGTGCCGTTAGTTAACATAGAAAAATGTCTTTGAATTTTTAAAACATTTTAGAACGCTTATTTCCTCATTTTAAGCTTCTCAGAACACTTTATTTCGCAACGGCATACATAGTAAACTTTAGGGTCACTCTGTGTACCCCCTAATTGACCTATAATTATTTCCTGTGGTAGGGTACACTATAACCCTGTAATATAATACGTGGTCCAATTTAAAAATTATAGGTCAATATTAAGGTCCGATACCGTGCCGTTAGTTAACATAGAAAAGTGTCTTCGTATTTCCTTGTTTTAATGCACTATTTAAAATATACATAGTGTACCTCCTAATTGACCTATAATAATTTCCTGTGGTAGGGTACACTATTACCCTGTAATATAATACCTGGTCCAATTTAAATATTATGGGTCAATATTAAGGTCTGATATTGCGCCTTGCGTTAGTTAACAATTGGAAGATGTCTTTGAATTTTTAAAGCATTTTAGAACGCTTATTTCTTCATTTTAAGCATCTCAGAACACTCTATTTCGCATAGGCATACATAGTAAAATTTAGGGTCACGCTGTGTACCCCCTAAATGACCTATAATTATTTCCTGTGGTAGGGTGCACTATTACCCTGTAATATAATACGTGGTCCAATTTAAAAATTATAGGTCAATATTAAGGTCCGATACCGTGCCGTTAGTTAACATAGAAAAATGTCTTTGAATTTTTATAGCATTTTAGAACGCTTATTTCCTCATTTTAAGCTTCTCAGAACACTTTATTTTGCATAGGCATACATAGTAAACTTTAGGGTCACGCTGTGTACCCCCTAATTGACCTATAATTATTTCCTTTGGTAGGGTACACTATTACCCTGTAATATAATACCTGGTCCAATTTAAATTTTATGGGTCAATATTAAGGTCTGATATTGCGCCTTGCGTTAGTTAACCATTGAAAGATGTCTTTGAATTTTTAAAGCATTTTAGAACGCTTATTTCTTCATTTTAAGCTTCTCAGAACACTCTATTTCGCATAGGCATACATAGTAAAATTTAGGGTCACGCTGTGTACCCCCTAAATGACCTATAATTATTTCCTGTGGTAGGGTACACTATTACCCTGTAATATAATACGTGGTCCAATTTAAAAATTATAGGTCAATATTAAGTTCCGATACCGTGCCGTTAGTTAACATTGAAAAATGTCTTCGTATTTCCTTGTTTTAATGCACTATTTAAAATATACATAGTGTACCCCCTAATTGACCTATAATTATTTCCTGTGGTAGGGTACACTATTACCCTGTAATATGGTAATATGGTGGTCCAATTTAAAAATTATAGGTCAATATTAAGGTCCGATACCGTGCCGTTAGTTAGCATAGAAAAATGTCTTTGAATTTTTAAAGCATTTTAGAACGCTTATTTCCTCATTTTAAGCTTCTCAGAACACTTCATTTCGCATAGGCATACATAGAAAACTTTAGGGTCACTCTGCGTACCCCCTAATTGACCTATAATTATTTCCTG